>NW_006922579.1:78786-81525 GCF_000298275.1 Orycteropus afer afer
TTTTTTTTTTTTTTTTTTTTTTATTGAATGCTCTCTTTTGTCAAGTGTTTGTGTCCTTTGCTCATTTTTTTAATTGAGTCATTTGTCCATTTATTGTTGACTTGTTGCAGTATTATATATTTTTGGAAATTAGACTCTTATCAGTAGGTCATTCCAGAAGATTTTTTTTTTTCCAGTCTGTAGGTTGTCTTTTTATTTTTTTGATAAAGTCCTTTGATGTGCATAAATATTTAATTTTATGAGGTCATAGTTATCTACTTTGTCTTTTACTATTCATGTATTTGTGGTCGTGTTTGCTAATCTGTCTTTATAAAAGATCAGGTTGCATAATTTTGTCCCTATTTTTTCTTTCCAAGTACTGTATAGTTTTAGCTTTAACATTTAAGTCTTTGATTCATTTTGAGTTAGTTTTGTGGTATGGTGTAAAGTGTGGGTCCTATTTCATTTTTCTGTAAGTAGATATATTAAATACTGCTGACACCATTTGTTAAAGAGATTGTTTTTCCCCATTGAAAGAATTTTACCCCTTGTCTACAATCAGTGTTAATAGGTAGATGGATTTATTTCTGGGCTCTCAATTCTATTCCACTGCTGCATATGTCTCTCATTGAACTAGTACCAGGCTGCTTGGATTACTGTAGTCATATGGTATGTTTTGAGATGTGGAAGTATGAGGTCTCCTACTTTGTTGTTCTTCTTTAATATTGCATTGGCTATTCCTGGCTTCTTTCCTTTTAATATAAAATCGGTCATTATTTTTTCTATTTCAGTAGAGTGTACTGTTGGAATTTGGATCAGGATTGCATTGTATCTATATATCACTTTAGGAAGTATTGATATTTTCAAAATATTAAGTCTTCCAGTCCATGAGCATTGAATGCAGGTCTCTTTTAGTCTCTTATAGCAGTGTTTTATAGCTTTCACTAGATAAGTCTTTTACATCCTCGATTAGATTTATTTCTCTGTATTTCATCCTTTAGGGGACTGTTGTAAATTGTATTGCTTTCTTAATCTTCTTTTCAGATTTCTCCTTGTTAGTATAAAGGAACCCAACTGATTTTTGTGTGTTGATCTTGTCCGTACAATGTTGCTGATTTCTTTTATTAGGTACAGCAGCTTTCTGGTAGAATCTTGGAATTTTTCTCTATATAGAATCATATTATCTGTAAATAGAGATAGTTCTACTTCTTTTCCAATTTGAATACCCTTTATTTCTCTTCCTGTTTGCTCTGGCTAGGACTTCCAGCATAATATTGAGTAGGAGTGGTGACAGTAGGCATCCCTGTCTTGCTCCTATTGACAGGATGTTTCCATTCCTTGAAATACCCTCAGGCACAATGCTTTTAACAGTTCATTTCACATTTGCATTGAAGAGTGGAAACATTCTCAATTGATGCTTTCTCCAATGTTGTGAGATGTTTTGCAAAGCTCTTGGACAGTTGTAACCTTCCTTTTAGTTCATGGTAAAGTTGATTTTTTTTTTTTTTTCTTTTCTCTCAGTCTTTCAGAGTTGCTATAATTCTTTTACTGGCTAATGAGAAATAAAAAAACATAAACCAAATTCACTGCCAGTCAAGTCCGTTCAGACTCATAGTGACCCCTTCTAGGGTTTCCCAGGAGGTATCTCTACAGAAATAGATTACCCAGTCTTCTTTCCAAGGAGCGGCTGGTGGGATTGAACTGCCAGCCATCTGGTTAGCAGTCAAATGCCTTAGACACTACACCACCAGAGCTCCTAATGAGAAATAGGTGTATATGAGTCAAAATTTGCCGAGGTGAAAACCGAGGCTAATCTGTGTTCTGTGTAAGAGATGCAATGCTCTCACTTGGAAATAAGTATCAATGCTTACTTTGTTGCTTGATTATTGTAATTAGATCCTGAAAATAGCAAAATTAAAATACTATTTATTTTTAATCTATGAACTGTCCCCTTGCAAAACACAACTATCTTGCATATATATGTATTTTGTATTACATCACTCACACATTCCATTCCCTAAACTTTAGATGTAATGATGCAGAGACGACTTTAGGTCATTTTCCATAGTAGTCACTGAATATTATGTCTCATTAACTATCTTTAATATTCCAGAGTTTTATACAAAAGTCTACTGATTCACATTCAATTATTCAAAATATCTAAATCAAATTGATAATGACTTTGGGTCTACACTTAATTACAACACTAAGGACTTAAGTGAACCCAGCTGGTTTGCAAGGTTTTTGTTTGGATGTATATAGCTTATTTATGTTTTTTTTTTTTTTCCCAAGAGAAGATTGAACACCTCTTAAAATCTGGTGGGTTTTAAGAATCTTTTTAAAAGACAAAGCCAGTATGTTCTTACTTTAATTCTTTGAACCTGTAGGGTCTTTCAAATTCAGACATTGTAATGACAAAGTGAAAAGAAAGGGAAATCCTCTTTTGAGGATTAGTGACAATATTCTTAGTGACAGTACTAATATTTTTTAAATGCTCCTTTCACTTACCTGGGGTAGCTTCTGGAACTTGGTGCCTAAGGCACTTGACTGCTAACCAGAGGGCTGGTGGTTCAAACAACCAGCCACTCCTTGGAAGGAAGGTTGGGCAATCTACTTCCGTAGTGATACTGCCTTGGAAACCCAAGGAGGGGTTGCTATGAGTTGGGTCCTACTCAATGGCACATAACAACAACAACAATTTCACTTACCTGGGAGAAAGATGGGTCAGTCTTCTTCCTTAAAGATTTACAAATCCTAGGG
>NW_006922579.1:81785-91952 GCF_000298275.1 Orycteropus afer afer
GGAATTCAACTCAACAGTAATGGGTTTGGGGTTGTATTAATGTGCTGTAGTAAATTACCTGGTATGGCTTTTCTAGCCATAAGTCTTTGTAAACTCCATGGTGGAATTTGCTGTGAGAAACTGAGTAGCTTCTGATTGTTAAAATCATCCACCTGGAGTATTTCTGTTGGGAGCAACACAAAGTAATGTTCTGGGAAGTTTGCTCTCTCTCAGGTGCTTAGAATTCTGATGTTATGCTTGGTTAGTTTGGCCACTCTGCCAGGCTCAAAAGGAGGCCTCCTAGAGGCAGAAGAAGTCTTTCTGACTGCTGCTGGCTGAGAAGGACATGCTGCTGAAAGAGACATGCACTCCTGAGAGACACGCACTGCTAGAAAAGAGACACAAGAGACACACATTGCTGAGTGAGACACCGAGGGACACACACTGCTGGGAAAGACTGTGAGAGACTGTTGGCTGAGGGACGGAGGGCTGGGAGAGATAATGTTTTTCCTGAACTTGAATTGTAGCCTCGTGCTTCCCTAATAAACCCCATAATCTGTGAGTTCTGTGTGGCCACTGCAGTGAATTATCGAACCCAAGAGAGAGGTGGTGGGTGCTTTGGGAGGAAGGGTTGGTGAAAGGGCTGGAGGGAGGCAGCATGTCTGGCCTTGCAGTAATAGGCCTTGGGTTACTGATGGTGATCCTGTCTTCCTCTTGTGGGGTTAGAGGAGGTCAAGAAATGTGGCCTCCTTGCTGTTTTAGCAATTACTTAGTTTAACATTTATCTCACGTTAAACTTTCAAAGTACACAATTTTATGTAAACTTCTAATTCTATTTTATAGATGTTATTGACTATCAAATGGTTTTTCAGTTACCAATAACATATACAAATGAGTTGCACAAATACATAGTTTGGTCTTTATGTATGCATGCATGTGTTGTTATCTTACTAATAGTTTATGTTGATACTAATAGTTTATAGCCAAACACAATTAATGAATTTTCCATAAAAATAATAACATATTTTCAAAAAACAAATTCTTAAATCGTTAATCTTGTTTAAGTAAGACACTGTCAATTTCTTCTTGCCAGATCCTGAGAGCTACTTTGGTTTTTCCATAAATTCTGTGAGTTTCCTTAGTTCTTTGCAAACAATGTCCTTCCTGCTTTACTTGCTTGCAGCTAGAGGACTCAGAAAGACACCCACACTGAGAGCTAAATCATCTTTAATGGACACATCTCCATTTCATGATGGATTAGACATTACAGCACTAGGGCAAGCATTCCAATGAAAACAGGAAATCTAATTTATAAAAATATACAGAAATATGAATCTATCAGTTTTTTAATTTTTATAATTTTCATATTTTGTTGCTATTTCTGAGGAGTCTTTAGCAGTAGAGGTACAGCTACTTGCCAGCTACACAGACTGTCAGGCTTCATCTCAGATTACTGAATCAGAATCTGCATTTTTAAAAGAATCCATTCTCCAACATTAACGTTTGAGAAGCACTGCTTTAAGTCTTATTCTGAATTAAATATAAGAAACAGAGAGCCCTGCCTGTCAACACAAACAGAGGTCATTCTCAAAGCTACTACATCCATTACATTGAGAGATGTCCATGATTATTGTAACGTCCACTTGGAAAACCTACAGCTTTCAAAAGTGGCTAATAAGTATTCAATTAAATATCTTGTCTGTTCAATATTTTTTAGTCATAACATCTACTTTTATACTCATGAAGTAATGTGTATTATATAGGTACAAGTTTATGATGTTGGTCATTTTAAATTAATTTATTTCCCATTAAGCAAATCAAACATGAATATTCAGTCCCCTTATAAAGTATCTAAATGATACAAATAAATATAGCAAACAATTGTAGACCCTAATTTCTCTCTCCTTAGAGTTAATGATTTGATATGTGCACTTCCAAATATTTTTTATACATATGTGTATGTATATAATTAGATGAATGCACTAGACACAGATGTCAATAGGGACAGAAATTGATATAGGTAATAAGCATAAAATTTCATTTGGTGAAATTTAGATCATAAACGTTGTTGTGGTGAGCAAGTGTAGGTTTCTTTATATTTTTATACATGAACTCATGTCTATCCTCATTTTTCTCAGTAATGGAAAACTGCATTTTTTCAATGACTGGTAAACTCAATCCCTGGAGAAAAATATATTCTTGCAAACAATGTCCTTCCTGTTTGCAAAGTAGAGGGTCAGAGAGAATGAGGAAGATCTTCAACGAGATCGGATGACACAGTGGCTGCACCAGTGGGCTCAAGCATGGCAACAATTGTGAGGGTGGTGCAAGACTGGGCAGTGTTTCATTCTGTTGTACACAGGGTCGTGATGAGTTGGAACTGACTTGATGGCACCTAGTAACAGCAGTCAACTGAGGCATTCATCAATTGATTCAGAGATGTCTTTAAGTTTCAAGGACTTATAGAGAAGTGGGAGAATTCTCATCTTTTGTCATCACCTCTCCACAATTACATCTACTGAGACAACCATATTATCATTAGGTATCATGTCATACTCTGAATTGCTGGTTTTCATTATTAAATGCAACTCACAACCATATGTGAACATAATTGCTTGCTCCTGCTTCTCCAGTGGGCCTATGAGTACTCCAATTGTATGCAATAGGTCTAGTGGTCTAAGCAGCTCCAGATAACTATTTCCAGTCTATTATCTGTATAACATGGAGGACTTTGAGAATATTTGCCTCCTCTCAATTCCCTAAAGAGGAGACGGGACAGAGGGTTTTCCTTCCAAAGCTGTCTACAATTTTCTAGTTCTGTTGATCACCTTTTGTTAGTGCAAGGAACAGGCATAGGGTCTTTCTCAGAGAATCTTAGCAGTAAGTAACATTCTTATTACCTTCTGCATCACAGCAAATTTTATCTTTTCTGTGGTAGAAAAATCTATCTATAGTTATCTTTCATCAGTCTTAATGATCTCTTTTGAAAACTTTCTTATGGAATTAGCTAGGATCTCTAATATAATATTGAATATAATGCTCGCAGTATGCAATTTTGCTTTCACCATTTTGTATATGTCTCTCTAGATTTCTATAACTCTGTCAAGTTAAGAAAGTTTCCTTTTATTTTTGACTTGCCATTGTGAACTTACCATTTTTTCAAAAATCTGTCAAATCCCTAAATCCCTTATACAGGTATTTGCCTTGGAACTATTTTTTACTTATAGCCTCCCCAATGGTGAATTATCCTTGCACCCTGTTTTAGGCTGGGTTCTTTAAAGAAGGAAAACCAGTGAATCTTTCATATATATATGTGTGTGTATATATATATATATATATATATATATATACACATATATATGTATGTATATATGTGTGTGTGTGTATATATATATATTTGGATAGAGAAAGAGAGAAAAATTTATCTCAAGGAAATGGCTCACACAGTAATAGAGGCTGGCAAGTCCCAAGTCCAGGGTCCAAAGTCAAAGTGGAGGCTTATCCTGACTCATGCTGAGGAAATTAAGATCAGCAGGTAATATAACAGGCTGATGGCTTCGGAGGATGACGAATCCAAGATTGTCAGGTAAAATGGAAGATTATTGGCTCACAGGCTACAAAGGCAGCAATTCCAAGATCAGCAGGCAAACAGCAAGCCACTGTTCAAGTTCAGGAACCAATGAGCTAGACGCAAGATTAAGATCCACCAAAAGCCAGAGAGTTTTCCCAGGATGTCCACATATCTGTTGGAAGCAGGCCACATCCCTGAGGAAACTCCCTTTCAACTGACTGGCTGCTCATAGCATATCTTATTGTGGAGATGATTACATTATATCATATCTCATCATGAGGAATGACCACATCATAACTTCTAAACCACTTAGAATCATGGTCCAGGCAAATTGACAAGCAGCTTTCACATCCTTAGAATACATCCTTCTTAGTTTCAGCATGGTATTCTGGTAGTAAACTGTTGAACTCAGTTTACAGTATTTTATCTGGGATCTCTTCATTCATGTTTGTAAGTAAGATTGGTATAGTTTTCTCCCTTTCATTGATTTAATACTTTTATTTTAACTCTGTCCAGTATTATTATTATCAATAGTCTTTGTTTAAGAAACATGTCAATACTACAGGAAACATAAGTTATCTTATGTAATATTTTGATTAACTTAATCATTTTATTGACTATACAAAAGTATTTGATTGTGTGGATCATAACAAATTATGGATAACATTGTGAAGAATAGGAATACCAGACCACTTGATTGTACTCATAAGGAACCTGTAGATCAGGAGGCTGTTGTTAGAACAGAACAAGGGGACACTGCATGGTTTAAAATCAAAAAGGGAGTGCATCAGGGTTGTATCCTTTCACCATACTTATTCAATTTATATGCTGAGAAAATAATTTGAGAAGCTGGATTATATGAAGAAGAATGTGGCATCAGGATTGGAGGAAAAATCATTAAGAACCTGCAATATGCTGACAACCCAACTTTGCTTGCTGAAAGTGAGGATGACTTGAAGCACTTACTGAAGAAGATTGAAGAATACAGTCTGCAGTATGGATTACATCTCAATATTATGAAAACAAAAATCCTCACAACTGGTCCAATAAACAGTTTCACGATGGATGGAGATAAGTTTGAAGTTGTCCAGGACTTCATATTACTTCTTTCTTCAATCAATGCCAATGGAAGCAGCAGTCAAGACATGAGATGATGTATTGTACTGGGCAAATCTGCTCTTCCAAGTGATGAAGAGCAAAGATATCTCCTTGAAAACTAAGGTGCACCTAACCCAAGCCATGGTATTTACAATCACCTCTTATTCATGTGAGTGCTGGACAATGAATAAGGAAGACTGAAGAAGAGTTGATGCTTTTGAGTTGTGATGTTGGAGAAGAATGATAAGAGTACCACAGACTGCTAAAAAGATTAGCAAATCTGTCCTGGAGGAAGTGCAGCAGGAATACTCCTTGGAAGCGAGAATGGCCAGACTTAGTCTCACCTACTTTGGTCATGTTGTCAGAAGCAACCATTTCCTGGAGAAGGATATTATACTTAGTAAAGTGGAGGATCAATGAAAAATGGGAAGGCCCTTAATGAGACGGACTGACACAGTAGCTGCAATGATGGGCTCAAGTATAACAAGCATAGTGAGGCTGGCACAGGACCGGACAGTGTTTCATTCTGCTGCGCATAGGGTTGCTGTGAGTCAGATACAACTCAACGGCACTGAACAACAACAACAACAACATATATATATATATGTGTGTGTGTGTGTGTACATACATATATGTATGTGTGTACATTCAAAGGGTATTAATTTATTTGTTGGTCTACCACCCAATTCTCATGGTACTTTGCTTTTAATTCCATTGCAATCAACAGAGCCTAGCATATTTTCACCTAGCACTTAAACTCTACAATATTTTCCTTATAATTATGCCACTAATATTGGTCTTCTAAGTACAATTAATGTATCATTCATTGTTTGAGTAATCTTTCCAAGTCACTACTTTGCCACATTTTCTCTCCTTTTCAAAAATTTTATCCTGTTGCTCATGTACTTGCAAATACTGTACCTCAATCAAGTAGAGTTGAATATATTTATTTTCTGATGTTGTTAATTACAATAAAATATACTAAAAAAAAAAAAGCATTGTTAGACATATTTTAGTCTTTAATTCTGAATGGACTTTAAAAATCTGTTAAAATATAAAAGTCTTCATTAAAATAATTTAATAATTTTATTAAATTATCAATAAGAGAATTGTCTTACACATTATTAAATAACTTTATAGCACTATACTAAATAATTTGTATAATGCTATAAAAAAAGGTGGGAAATTTCATGGTTTAAGATTCTAGATAAAACAATATTTTCTTTTAGAATTCAGCCCCCTCAAAATTGACTATTACCTAAGATGCAAAAATAGTATCTATTTTCACTATATATAAATATATACAGTATTTGTACCCAAGAACTTTTAAAAAGCAAATATTGTCAGTTGTAGTATATAAAAGAAACTGTACAGTTGTCACTCATCAAAAATTTGGAGTGTTTCATATTACATATCATCTTGAGAAAATTAAGTAAATCTTTGCTAAACATAGGGCTCAAGCTCCTTTAATTCTGCTGAGTGTCATCTGTCTTTGCAGAATGCACAGCTTTCATTCATCTGGGGAAAGATGCTGTTATCATTATATATAATTCTTTATACATATACATTAATGTGATAGTTAAATAGCATTTAGCTAATGTGAGTGAACAGAATCTATGCAATGCAAAGAGTAATGGAACCTCAGAGGTAACTCAACTCTCAAAAATATATATTGGAAAAATAGCTTGAAATATGAAAGTATGAAACAGCACTTATTTTCAATATCAGAAAAAATATACACAGAACTGCCTATTTGAATCTATTTTGGCCCATAGACTGCATTTTTATTTATATGCCAATGTTGCCAAATTTAGTAATCCTCTGTTCTCTGTTACCAGCTGTAAACCAATACTCTTGGAATAAAAATAAGCCGCTCATTGTAACCTAGTTAATATTCATTTTTAAGCTTAGTTTCATCATAGGATTCAGTTGTAAATTGATTTATTTTAGGCCTTTGAATTTGAAATTATTTGGTTATCAAAGGAAAACTAACTTTTGTAATTTTAGTTGAATTCTCTTACATATTAAACCCCTACTAAAAGATATGTCTTTCTAATTCCAAATAAAACAGTTATTGGATTGTATTTTAGTGCAAAAATTACATTCTTATTATAGGAAAATAAATTCTTTATTGGTTTTTAGTTTTTTAAGGCAGACTTTGTAGTTCTGAAAACAATGATTAAAAACTACAGCTCACCTACTTAATAGACGTTTTATCTTGGAAAAGTTACTTAGATATCCTGAGCATCCTCATTTGTAAAATGGAGCTAATAATATAGCCTTACACTGATATATTCTTTATGAGTGTGCCTTTGTGTGATTGTGCATGTCCATCACAGAGCACCAAGCCTGACACATTTACTACCCGCATTAAGTGGGTACCAATTAAATGTGGGTGGATATTTACAGATATCTTAATAGACAGGTGTTTGTCTTACCTTTATTTTTCCCTTCCTTACTATTTGATTAGTTGGCTTGAACTTCACTGGAAATATCTATGCCAGGATGGTTTGTTTCTCTAAGCTTAAAATCATTAAATAGATTAGCTGGGTACACCTGTGAGGAAAAATAGAAGCAGGTCGATTCCGAGATCCCTCTCCAAATAACAACCTGCTTTACTAGATGAAAATTAGAAACCCTTGAGCAGGGGCAATATGGAAGATACCTTGGAGCCTTGGAGAAAAAAGGAACCCAAATTGGGTTTTTGGGGTTCCCAAGAGGTATCAAGACTTGGGAAGAAATAGCTGCTAGGTTTCTCCTAGCAGGTAGGATCATAAACTGCCTCAAATAACATTCCTTATTTGAAGCATGGTGCTAATGAAAGCAGCAGAGTCTGTGTGGGCATGGACCAGTAGCTTTACCTAAGGCGCTATGAGACTGAAGAAGGAGGCTGGCAGCTACATGATTGTAATGTAAGAGTTTATTAAGAGCTTAAAGGGCTTACTGACTGAGCCTGGTACCTGGACAGCAGCAGGGTTGATCTGAGGCTCCAGATCCCGCCCCCCCCACAACCCAGAGGGACACAGGGGCTTTTATAGCTCTGACAAACAAAGGTAACTTCATGCCAAGACTTCAGACCTCCAAGACCATCTCCTAAATGTTACATAAGAGTGATTTAGTAGGCACAAGTGAGCTAGCAGCAAGCAAAAGGATAGCTGTGTTTGGCCTCACAAAAGCTATTCCTCTACAGAACCAGTGAACCTGAAGGTGCCATGCCACTGACAGGAACAGGGACATCTCAAGGGTTCTAGGAGACTGAGGAGAAATAAGTAGATTCATGCCCTAACTCTAAGAATTGGTACATGATTCCAGGTTATTGAAGTGAGACCTAAATGATCTATTGAAATTAAATTTCCATCCAGCATATTGGATGTAGAATTGTTGTTGCTGTTGTTGTTATGTGCTGTTGAGTTTGTGTTTCCCGCCTCAGATTAATAACTAAAAGTACTAAGTGAAATGACCTTCTTTACCTTCACCTGGCCCATATCATCATTCCTGATTCATTCTGCATCCCTTCTGTAAGAGCACACTGTGTGGACTGTGCCCTGGTTGAGATATAGCTGCAACCTCTTGAGTCTCCTATTCCAAGTGTGTTTCTGTGTCCATAGCCATCTACCAAGGGCAGAGCCTTCATTAGCTCATAGTAAGATAATTATGATTCCTGTAAGCTGATTTTTTATTCTTGAGCTCTTTCTCATCTGGTGCATCTACCATCATATTTCTGCTATACAGGGCATACATTTCTCAAGAATATTATTGGTAACTTAAATCTTAAATAGACTTTCTAATCTCTCTCACTCCCTACTGTATAATTTTAGTTGTTAAAACTTTTCTATCATGTAGACCCTAAATAAGTCCTTTTCTCTACTTTCTACACACTTAACACATACTGAATCTTTTTGCCTTTATAAAAAATATGTTTGGATTTCTACTTCTATATTTGAGCTTCACTGACCTTTTTATTATTATAATTATTTTGTATTAGTGACTCAACCTACTTAGCTCTTATGACCTCATAACAATCATAATAAAAGCAAATATCTTTTCTCAACATAAGTTGTGTGTCCTAATTAATTTACTCATTATTTTTTTTATGGTAGATGTGACCTTTACATTTTACTTTTTATTTCTAGGGCTTTAAACAAAATATTTCCATGAAACTTCACATATATAATAGATGCATTTCTAATTCTTATGACAAAATGGCAAGGATAAGGCAGGGATCACTTCCATCATAAATGAAGCAGAGTTAGAACAAGCGAAGTTAAGCAATTTATCAAAAGCCATTTAACTAATAGCATATTCGAAAAGAAGGTATAGTTTACTCTGAACATTTGTTGGCCAAACTTTTGTTTCTCAACTACAACAATATCACACCACATGAATAGAAAATTAATCATAAATTCAGATTGTAGAGGATTTACATCTTAAAATAACACAAGTGGAATTCTACTAGCATCTGTTCCCACCCACCTTCTCTCTGATTTTCTTTCCCCATAGTGCAAGGAAGTGGGTATTGAGGACATTCAGCAGTTTTCTTATGTGTTCTACTTCAAAATTCGAGGTTTAACATTGAATTTGTGATGTAAGCTACATAGTCCTATAAGGAACTAAAGTCTATAGTTAAGAACTCTTTAAATCAAAATATAGTTCATCCTAATTTTTAAAACTGAAATATGAAAATTAGCTAATACTTTCTTATATGGCAGCACTATAACAAGTTTCACAGAACATGCATTTATGTATTTTTATTTTAGTCACAACTTATGGTTGGTTTGTTAACCCTATGGTATGCTCGCTTTTGTTTTCTTTTTCAAGGTTTTGTTTCATTTGCATTTTTCACAGGATGATGATCAGAAGCCACCCACATTTAGCACCCCATTACCTGCAGAAAGGCAACTATCAAAGCCTCGAGCTTATAACATTATACATTATTTCTATACTTCTTTTTAATGTTTATTACAATTTACCACTAGTCATTAAGGACTACAGCACTCTCATAGATGTTATTATGCTTCAATACATGTGTGCACCATTCCTAGTGCTGCAACTAATAAAAATGAGCCTCCATATGCAATACTCCATGTTTACCTCTCCCTTCTCACAGCTTCCTTCTTTCTTCTGCAAGGAAGGGAAGCAGGTTTGGATATTTATGGATGACTTTTTGGATTCCCGGAAGGTAGAAAGTAGAAGGTGGATATTGTGGGGTTTTTGTTGTTCTTTTCCGAGTCATTGATAAATACAAACTTCAGTACCAAAGATAGCATACGTAGTCTGGTGCTTCCTCAGCAGTTTACAAATACACACATACAAGCCAGCATCCTGTTCTCCTAGACAGGAATATATATGGGGGTATGAAAACAGAATGCGGCACTTTTTTTTCCTATTGGATTACTAAGCAGGAAGTGAGAGGAAGAAGAAATAGAATTTGATGTCCAAGATTTTGTACTACCTTTGGCATCCCTGCTGGTGGTATATCAGAATCATTGAGTTAGTCATAAAAAAAAAAAAAAAAAAAA
>NW_006922579.1:92627-93248 GCF_000298275.1 Orycteropus afer afer
ATAGATAGATAGATAGATAGAAAGAGAGAGATACATATATGTTGTTGTTAGGTACCATCGAGGAGTCAGCTCTGACTCATAGCAACCCTATGAACATCACAACAAAACACTGCCAGGTCCTATGCCAGCCTCACAATACTTTCTATACCTAAGCCCATTGTTGCAGCCACTGTGTCAACCCATCTCCTTGAGGGTCTTCCCCTTTATCACTGACCCTCTAACTTACCGAGCATGATATTCTTCTCCAGGGAATGGTCCCTTCTGACAACGTGACCAAACTAGATGACATGAGGTCTGGCCATTCTCTCTTCCAAGGAGCATTCTGGCTGTATTTCTTCCAGGACATATTTGTTTGTTCTTCTGGTAGTCCATGGTACTTTCAGTATTCTTTGCCAACAACACAATGCAAAAGCATAAACACTTCTTTGGTCTTCTTTATTCATTGTCCAGCTTTCACATGCATATGAGACAACTGAAAATAGCACAACTTGGGTTAGGTGCACCTTAGTGTTCAAAGAGGAGCTGGTGGTGTAGTGCCTAAGGCATTTGACTGGTAACCAGAAGGCTGGCGGTTAAAACCCACCAGCCACTCCTCAGAAGGAAGATTGGGCAAGCTACTTC
>NW_006922579.1:93423-95337 GCF_000298275.1 Orycteropus afer afer
AGCAACATAGCTATGAGTTGGATCCAACTCCACAGCAGTGAGTTTTTTTTTTTTTTTTTTGTTAGTGTTCAACTAGACAGCTTTGCTTTTCAGCACTTGAAGGGAGTCTTTTGTGACAGATTTGACCAGTGTAATACGTTGTCTGATTTCATGACTGCTGCTTCCATTGGTGTTGATGGTAGAAAAAAACAATATGAAATCTTTGACAACTTCAATCTTTTCTCCATTTATCTTGATGCTGCTTACTGGTCCAATTGTGAGGATTTTCATTTTCTTTATGTTGAGATATATATATATATATATATCCCACTTAGGAGGATTTAACTAAAACCTGATAGGGTATGAGAGCAAACAGCCAGGATGGTGCTATTTAAATAATCATGAAAATGCAGCACATCCCAGTATGTACCTGATCAAATGCTTTTGTTTCCATCATTACATCACAGCAGAACTAAGAAGGTATCAATAATTAACTAGTAAGTTAGAAACATACAACTATCAAATTGAGTTAAAGAACTATTATGAAAAGACATCAGATTTAGAAGTATTTGTACTTTCAACTTTTGTAAAAAATATCTTTATCATTATTTTGTTATAATCCATGTTCATAACAAGGGTTCCTATTTGTTAAAAAAGCATGAATGTTTCAGGAAACTTCCATCAGTTTTAGACTTTAGGTTCTAAAAATGGAGATGTTTTCTCAAGATATTTTTGGTATTATTGAACAGAGTCAGATGGAAATGACCTACAAAAATTTTTCTTTTTTTGGCATTTCTGCTGTTAGCTGTAGCCAGAAAGAAGAGCTGTGCAAACAGAATAGAAGTTAGCACAGCTTATTTTCAACAATAGCTAATGCTTACTGAGTAACAACCTTGTTCAATAATAGTGACCGACACTATTGTAAGTACTTTATGCTTATTATGTTGCAATTTTTGGAAGTATTATTATGCTGCTTCCTCAAATGATAAAACTTATTTCATTTTTCCAAGTAATTCACATTGGTGGCAGTTTATATGAATCTTATTTCCATCTATACCAGTTCACTTTTTCAGTAGCAAACTTCATCATGCCTTAATTCTTCAGATGTTTTAATACTTAAATTATAAATATGAATTATAATATTCAATTAATTTAATTCAATTAACTGAATAAAAAGTAAAACATTACCATTAGAAAAATGAATGTCAAGTGAAACTTCAGAATAATAAATCAGGAGATGATGATATTATGGTATTACTGATCATTCTCAGTAGTTCCTCTTTAGTTTTTTGAAATCAATGCCCAATAGAATGTTTACTGCTTACTGGGAAAAGGATATCTTTTATGAAAAAAACAATATTTTATTATGTTTTTGGTGAAACTTTACACAGTAAATTTTTTTTTCAAATTTCTCCATGACATTGGTTAAAATTTTCAAAATTTATCAGCAGTTTTATTATCTCCATTCTGTTGGTTCTTTGACCATTGATTTAGCTTCAATGGTAGGAGCATTTCTTAATCCTTTAAAACTCAATAATAGCAAAACAGCCTAATTTAAACATGGGTAAAATAGTAAACACACACCTCAAGAAAGAAGATATACAAATGGCAAACAATTGTATGAAATAAAGCTCAAGATCATTGGTCATTCAAAAAAACAAAACCCACTGCCATCAAGTCAATTCCAACTCATAGAGCCCCCCTGGGGGTTTCTATGGCTGTAACTCTTCATGGAAGTAGATTGTCTCATCTTCCTCCCATGAAGCAGCTGGTGGGTTTGAACCACTGACCTGTGGGTTAGCAGCCAAATGCCTTACCCACTATGCCACCAGAGCTCCTCACTTGTCATTCCAAAAGCCACTGCCATTGAGTTGATTCCTACTCATAGTGACTCCCATTGGGTTTCCAAGGTGATAAATTAATGTGAGATATGTT
>NW_006922579.1:95512-104514 GCF_000298275.1 Orycteropus afer afer
GATGGCAAATGGCAACAACAACAACAACATGTTGTCTAAAAATCACATTCTTCAATTTTTATCCAACGATTTGAAAACTTAGGTCCACATGAAAACTTGGACACAAATATTTATAGTAGATTTATTTACAATCATCAAAAACTGGAAACAGCCAAAATATCTTTCAGTAGGTATATGAATAAACAAATCATGGTACATCCATACAGTGGAATACTATTCAGCTATAAAAACAGCCTTATTTCTTGCCGACCCATACAGTACACACTACAATTTGAGTGCATTCAATGTCTCAGATTCGTGTTTTTATTTTTTTTTTCCTGAACATTCATTAGCACATGATGACATAATGGTCTCTGCCAAGAATGTGATCCCTCAACAATTATGGGAGATCCTACATATCTGGGAGATCCATCTCAAATGACATAATCTATATCCTGTAGTATACAATTAGTCAATGTTTCTTGGGAGAAAAGAAGATGAATTAATAAATTTATGGCTGCAAATGAGTAAGTTAGCTGGCCTAATCTTACCTTTAAGTGGTCAAACAGTACAACATAATCAGTTACCATGCTCTTTTTAAATGTTTTTATTCTTAATTTTAGATATTCACATTATTAAAAACATGTATTTGATATTTTTGCAAAGGTAGACTTGTTCTTGGAAAATTATCTTGGAAACCAATCTCAAATATACTGCTATCAGCAAACATTTTTGCTTCTTTTCAATCTTTTAAGAAGATTGGTAGTTTGTTGTTCATTGGGGTAGCTCCAGGATTCCATTTTAAACTTTTCACCGATGAATACCCTGAAAAATTATCCATGCCTGGTGGCAGACATGCTGAGTTTGTACAATTTGATTCACATCAGTGCATAGATGTCCAATACATATCATGGGAATATACAAATTGAAAAGCACAATTCTCGTCTAGCTGCCCATAAGGGACTTATCAATACCAAGGATTCTTTTCACTCAGACTTCTGCTGAAATATTTCAGACAGTTGATCAATGGCTGGGCGCCATTTGAAAATCCATTAATCCCTAAGGGAAGCATAGCACTGCATTTTCTTTTTATAGAACAGGAAATATCTGAAAAGCCTGCACCAATTCCCTTTCACTTTTTCTGTAAGGAAGGACCTATTTAGAAAAGTTGGGCTACAAACTTAGAGAGAAATAAAGAGAAAGAAAGACCTTGGTTTTCTATCTTATAAAATTTTCTAAAGTCAGAGCAGATCGCTATAGAACAAAATTAAAAACTTAAATGCCATCATATGCCTACATAATTTATTAAAATAAATATAAAACCCATAGTTTGGTTGTCTAGTGCTGCTCTAGTGTTGTGCACAGGGTTGCTATGAGTCGGAGCCAACTCTATGGCACCTAACAACAATAGTGCTGCTCTAACATAATATACCATTAATGGGTGGCTTCAACAAATGAGGACATTCTCTTACAGTTTAGGAAGCTATAAGTCTGAGTTCAAAGTACCAAATTCTAGGGGCTGAGTGAATGCTTCTCAACCTTGACTTCAGCTCTGCCTCTTTTTCCCAGCTCACTGAAGCTAGAGGCTTCTCTTAACTCAGACAGATGCTGACTGCTGAGGCTAACAAACCCAAGGTTGACAAGTAAAATGGCACAGTCCCAAGATTGTCAAGCAACATGGTAGGCCACTAGTTTAAGTCCAGAGACAGTTCCAAAATTGGCAGAGAACATGGCAGGCCACTCACTGATGACTTGATCAAATGCAGGATCCAGATGTACCCAAAAGCTCAGAGACCTTTCTCAAAACTGACTTCTTATATAGTGGATGCAGACCACATCCCTAAGGCAGCTACTTAGCTGCTCCAGTAGATTCCACTATGGGGTTGATTACCAATCTCATCATGGGGAATAACAACATCTAGCTGCCCAGCTACTCAAAACCAGGCCTAGCCAAGTTGACACACAACTTAACTACCACAGCAAGCAATTCGCTGGCTTAGTGTGGTTATTGTTAAGTCTAGGAATAGATTTTATAAAATCAGAAAGTTGAAATTCTGTCCTTAACCCAACTCTGCACATCTGGTGACTAGCCAAAACTTATGGAATTTTGTAAAGATTGTCCAACCTTCCTTCCAAGGAGTGGCTGGTGAGTTTGAAGTGCCAGCCCTCTGGTTAGTAATCAAATGCTTTAGGCACTATGCCACCAGAGCTCTTGTTCTATTGCTGATAATTATACTTGTCCAACAGAGGGGCTCTTAAGATTTGAGTTACATCCCCATCACCTACAAAAATTGATAAAATGATAGAAACCTAAGTCTTGTCCCAAATTTTGTATATTGGGATCTTCTTGGGATGGGTCATTTGTGTTTTTATCTAGCTCCCCAGATGATTTGATGTACAATAATATCATAAAACACTGTCTTAGAACATAGTGGGCCTTGTAGTAAGATTCATGAATGGAATTTACTACTGATGATTCATTATCAACATCCAATATGTAGATGGCTTGTTTGTTTGGCTGTAACTACACTTCTCAGTCTTCATTTTTGGCATTTCACTTCACGTTAATACATCTACCCCATAGTGTAACCTGAGGAAAATAAATGAAATCAAAATTTGTCACTTTTTTTCTCAAAGTTTTGGAAAAAGTTGAATAAATAGATTAAAATGACTTTAGGATTATCTGGGGATTTTGTTATCTATACTCCATGTCTTTGACTACCACAGATAAATATAGTTAACTATATTGTCTTAAATCCTATATAAATCCTAAAATAGATTAAACATGGAATTAGAGAGTTAGTAACAATGTAAGAAATCATCTAAACACCTGTTTCCAGATGTAGAACCAGAATGATTTTTTTTAATTTCCAAATATGCTTGCACTTTTTTGTTATCTGCCACATATGAATACAAGTCAGCAATATGATATAGAGTTGTTATCTATAAAAGATGAGTTTAATATAAGTTTGAAATCTTCTTATATTTGGTTAACCTTTAACTGAGACTTAGATAATGCGTCTGGTTTTGAGTTAACCATTTTGAGAAAAAGGGAAAATCTGAAGATCAATTTGCAAGAGTAGTGTTGAAAATAAGTGAGAAAAAAGAGGAATCTAAAGGACATACTCACTGCCATCAAGTCAGATCTGACTCAGAGTGACCCCTCCTTGTGTTTCTGAGGCAGTATTACTATAGAAGTAGATTGCCCAATCTTCCTTCTGAGGAGTGGCTGGTGGGTCTGAACAGCTAGCCTTCTAGTTAGTAGTCAAGAGCCTTAAGCACAACACTACCAGGGGGTCTCCATGAGTAGGGTACTGACTCCAAGGCACATAGCAACAACAACAACAAAGGACGTATAAAAAGGACTATCATGCAGGAGATTGAAAATGTATCTTTTTCATTTAAATTGGGAATAAAATGAAGAACGTGTTTTAAACTGCTTCAGAAAGGATTTGGTCCTAATCTTTACTTTCAACTCCCTTATATAGCACACTACGTTTTATCTCTGTCTTTTTGCACATGTTCTTCTTATCTTACAAAACTTTTTTGATTTCACCCACTAAGCAGAGCTCTTTCTCTTGGTTCCAAATAGGGTGTAATATAACTATCTCCACAGCTGGCCACCACGTCTCCTTCAAGGCAGAAATCCTATTTTCTTCATCTTTACATCCTCATCCATATCAACAAATCAAAAAATCAAGTTGCGGTTGCATCAGTTCTACCTCATGGAGACCTCGTGTGTGGCAGGGTAGAACTGTGCTCCACAGAGTTTTCAATGCTTGTGATGATATGGAAGGAAATCACTAAATCTTTCTTCCCAGATGCTTCTGGGTGAATATGATCTTCCAGTGCCTTGCATTTACTGGTGCTTGATAAATGCTTGTTGAATAAATAAAAGTTAAATGAAAAGGAAAATCAAACCAAAACCTTTTGCTTAAAGAATTGTAGATTACTAAAACAAAAAATCATTGGGAAAAAAAGTATGAACTATCTTCTCCAGTTATCACTAACACTTGTCCAGGAATTGAAAATTTGAAGCTTCTGTTACGTCCTTCAAACCTATTCTCTCTCCTAAGGTTATAGGGCAAGAAATGATCCTGCAGCTTTGGTGGCCTCTGAGAAGCTTCATCTTTAGTTAGACCTACCACTTTACAAGTCAGAACACAGAATCAGGGCCAGGTTGCGTGCAATGGTAATTTATGCTGCAATTCCTGCATAAGTGAATAGCATAAATTGTAAGATGCAACCTCATGTGTCAGAGCAGCAACTTTACAGCTGGGAACTAGGAAATCTGAAATAAAAAATGCTGCCCTTTATGTTAACTAGTTAACTATGAACAGGTTAACTCATTCACAAGATCCATCACACCAGAGAGACAAGGAAAGACCCAACCTATTTCCTTAATCAGAGCTTCACAAAATTTAGAATGTGTAAAATTCACGTGGGGAGCTTGTAAACCCAGATTCCATGGCAACTGATTCTGTAGCCCAGGAATCAGCATTTTAGCAAGCGTCCCTATGATTCTGAAACATGATCCTTTTGAAAATCATTGCTTTATATTAGCTACTGGGTAAAAGTTTTTTGGTTATTATATGACACAATACTGAAAACAAAACAAAAATAGCAAACTCACTGCCATCAAGTTGAATCTCACTCATAGCAACCCCGCCTTGGGTTTCTGAGGCAGTACAGCATAGTGTCTAAGGTATTTGACTGCTAACAAGAAGGCTAGCAGTTCAAACCCCAAGCCACTGCTCAGAAGGAAAGTTGGACAATCTACTTCCGTAGTGATACTGCCTCGGAAACCCAAGGAGTGGTCGCTGTGAGTGGGATCCAACTGAAGGGCAGTGAACTCTAGGGAAGTAGATTATCCAGTCTTCCTTCCAAGTGGTGGGTTTGAACTGCCAGCTTTTTGGTTAGCAGTCAAATGCCTTAGGCACTACGCCACCAGAGTGCTGAAGCATGGGCTTTTTTAAAATCACTGCTTTGTATTAGCTTCTGGGTGAAAGTTTTCTGGTAATTACATGGCAAAATACTGAAGCTATACCCAAATACATAAAATAGCATAACAATTTTCTTAAAGTAACCTTTATCTTCTATGGAATTAATTAAATAAACTAGGAACCATTTACTTAATTCCTGCTTTATACAAAGTAGAAAGATATGGTGTAATAGTTTAGAACTGTGTGTGATCTGGATTCTTGCTTGCCGTTGGCTAACTGGTATATTTAAATATTTTGTGTCTCAATTTCCTGTTTTTTAAAATAGTGTGAATAAAATAAATACCTATAGAGTTCCTGCAAGATGAAATGAGATAATACATGTTATTTTTAATTACCTTGCAGTGAATTCTGAATCATAGAGACCTCATGTACAACAGAATGCAACACTGTCCTGTCCTGTATCAACCTCATAATTCTTGTCATGCTTGAGCCCATCATTGCAGCCGCTGTGTCAATGCAGCTGGTTGAGGGTCTTCCTCTTTTTCTCTGCTCCTCTACGTTATCAAGCATGATATCCTTCTCCAGGGACTAGTTCCTTCTGACAATGTGGCCAAAATACAAGGGGCAAAGTCTGGCCCTTCTTACTTCTAAGGAAAATTCTGGCTGTACTTCTTCCAAGCCAGTTTTATTAATTCTTCTGGCTCATATGCTTGGCTTTCCTTTGGCTGGAAGCCACAGGATTAGGTTCAATTCCAGACCTAAAAGGCAACTAGAGACCATAGTCTCAGAGGTTCTACCAGGCTCTATCAGAAAAGCAAACCTGGTCCCTTTTTTTTTTTAAATGATTTTGGGTTTTGTTCCACATTTTTCTCACACTCGATCCAGGATCTCCTGCATAGATCCCCCTCCGAGTGGTTGCCAGTGGTAGCCAGGCACCACCTAGTTATTCTGGTCTCATAGTCATATAGGCTGAGAATTGCATGTTGTTTCATTTGCTTGGACTAATTGTTTCCATGTCTCTTTGGTTTTCTTCATTCTTTGCTCTGAACAAGGAGAGACCCATCGTTGCATCTAGATGGATGCTTGCTAGATTTTAAGATTCCAGTCAAAGTAGGATGTGGAACAATGATTTCTTGTAGTATGTTATGCCAATTGAGTTTGATGTCTCTTGCGAACATGGTTCTGAGCCCACAGGTCCAACTACTCCCTCCCTCTGGGTAGCTGGCTGTGGCCACGAAGTGACCATAACCTTGTCCCTTTACAAATACCCTTGTAGAAACATTATCTGCCAACCCATGGTCATGGGCACACACACTGCTACATACACATACCTAATAGTTCAGGCTGTCCACCCATCTATCGATTCATACATCAATGTTTGCCTACACTGACAATGCAGTACTGTATGTGCAAAATATCTTTGTTGTCTGTGCATTCCATGCATCCTCTATGTCTTCCTCTTCTTTGATGCCACTGTGTTGATCACTCACATGTGGTGATTACTCTTCTTTTCACCCAAATCAATACTTGTCTCTACCTATTTAACAGTGTTCCTTGCCCTCCCCTCCCACCTCAATAACCAACAAAGAAAATTTCCTTCCATATATAAACCTTTCCTTGACTTTTTACAATAATGAACTAATAAAATATTTGTCCTTCTGTGATGGATTTATTTCACTCAGTATAATGTCCTCCAAGTTCATCCATGTTATGCAGTATTTTGCAGATCTACTTTATTCTTTAGGTCTGCATAGTATTCCATTGTGTGTTTGCACCATAGTTTGGTTATCTATTCTTCCGCTGATGGGCACCTAGGTTTTATCTGTCTTTTTGCTATTGTAAATAGTGCTGAGATGAACATGGGTGTGCATATATCTATTCTTGTCCTGGCTTTCATTTCTTTAGAATATGAGCTCTGGTAGCATAGTGCCTAAGGCACTTGACTGCTAACCAGAAGGCTGGTGGTTCAAACCAACCAGCCACTCCTCAGAAGGAAGGTTGGGCAATCTACTTCTGTAGTGATACTGCCTCAGCAATCCAAGGAGGGGTCGCTATGAGTTGGGTCCGACTCGACAGCACACAACAACAACAACAATGGAATTGCTGGGTCAAATGGTATTTCTAATTCCAACTTTTTAAGGAATCACCATAGTGCTTATCACAGTGGTTGTATCATTTGGCAGTCCCACCAGCAGTGTATGGGAGTCTCAATCTCTCCACATCCTTGCTAGCATTTTTTATTTTCTGTCTTGTTGAAATTTGCTACTAGTTTAGATTTGCATCTCTCTAATGGCTAACAATCGTGAGCATTTCTTTGTGTGTTTTTTGGCCACTTGAATATTCTCTTTGGTGAAGTGTCTGTTCATGACTTCTACCCATTTTTCATTGGATTATTTGTCTTTTTGTTGTTGAGCTGTTGGAGTTTTCTATAAATTTTAGAGATTAGTACCTTATCAGATATGTCATTGCCAAATATTTTTTCCCACTCTGTAGGTTCTCTTTTGACTCTTTTGGAGAGGTCTTTGGAAGCACACAAAAATTAATTTTTAGAAAGTCCCATTCATCTAGTTTCTCTTTTGCTTTCATGCATTCTGGGTTATGATTGATAGTCAATTTATGCCATACATTAGGGCCCCTAAATTTGCCCCTAATTTTTCCTTGAGTTAGTTTATTTTTTTAGCTTTCACATTTAAGTCTTTGATCCATCTATATTTAGTATTTGTGTATGGTATGAGGTACAGATCTTGTTTTATTTTTCTGCAAATGGGTATCCACTTTGCCAGCACCATTTGTTAAACAGACAATCTCTTCCCCGTTTAATGAATTTTGGCCTTTTGTCAAAGATCAGCTGACAATAGGTTGATGGATCTATTTTTAGGTTCTCAATTCTATTCCATTGATCCATATGTCTGTCATTGTACAAATACCAGGTAGTTTTGACTACTGTGGCTATACAGCAGGTTTTGAGATCCAAGAGTGTGAGACCTCCTACTTTGTTCTTCTTCTTCAATAATGCTTTGCTTATCTGAGGTCTCTTTCCTTTCCATATAAAATTAGTGATTGGTTTTTCCATATCCTTAAAGAATGTTGATGGGATCTGGTTTGAGATTGCATTGTATGCATAGAATGCTTTGGTAGAATTGAGATCTCCACAATGTTCATTCTTCCTATCCGTGGGCATGTTATGTTCTTCCATTTATGTAGATCTCTTATGGTTTCTTGAAGTAGTCCTTTGTACTTTTCCTTGAACAGATCTTTTGTGTCCCTGGTAAAATTTATTCCCAAGTATTTATTTATTTATTGGTAGCTATTATAAATGGTATCGACTTCCTTATTTCTTTTTTGGCAATCTCTCTGTGAGTGTAGAGGAATCCAACTGATTTTTGGATGTTGATCTTGTATCCTGCCACAATACTAAATCAATTAGTTCCAGTAGATTTTTTACTGAGTCTCTTGGATTTTCTAGGTATAGGATCATATCATCAGCAAATAGGGACAGTTTGACTTCTTCCTTACCAGTTTGGATGCCTTTGATTTCCCTTTCTTGCCTTATTGTCCTGGCTAGAACTGCCAATACAATGTTGAATAGAAATAGTGATAGAGGGCATCCTTGTCTAGTTCCTGTTTGCAAAGGGAATGGTTTCAGTTTCTCTCCATTGAGAGCAATGTTGGCAGTTAGTTTTACATATATGCCCTTTATGATATTGAGGCATGTCCCTTCTTTTCCTATTTTGCTGAGAGTTTTGATTAGGAATGGGTGTTGGATTCTATCAAATGCCTTTTCTGCATTGACTGATATGATCATGTGTTTTTTTCCTTTGTTTTACATATGTGATGGATGACATTGATTGTTTTTCTAATGTTGAACCGTCCTTGCATACCTGATATGAACCCCACTTGGTAATAATGAATTATTTTTGTGATATGTTGTTAGAGTCTGTTGGCTAGGATTTTGTTGCAGATTTTTGCATCTATTCATGAGGGATATTGGTCTGTCGTTTTCCTTTTGAGTGATATCTTTGCCTGGTTTTGGTATCAAGGTTATGCTTGCTTCATAAAATGAGTTAGGGAGGATTCCAT
>NW_006922579.1:107641-140454 GCF_000298275.1 Orycteropus afer afer
TTATCTTGCATCTTTGTGTGGACTGTGATGGTCTGTTGTCTCCGAGATGTTTTCACTTTGTTGTATTTATATTTAATCAGTGATTAAATATTGGAGTGATTTGCCCAAGATTTTCTTTTTCTTTTTATGTATCTGAGTTAACAAGGTACTGTACTCCTCTATTCACTAGTTGGTAGCACTTATGCACTCACCACTTGTCTCTTAGTGGGTTTGATAGAGAATGTGAGTGGTTGCACAGATCTCTGTTAGCTGTTTGTGAAGAGCTGTTAAGGGTGAGTGTGGTTCTTTTTGTTGGTTGTGTATTTTTGGCCAATTGGTGCAGAAGGAAGTGGTGGCTCTCACTCAGTAAGTGGAGCTATAGGACGTATAGGTGTGCTTGTGTTGTATAGGCACAGTTGTTGTCTTCCAGTCAGTTAGACAAATACAACAATTGAAAAACCATCAAAAATTTAAAAGCAAGAGGAGAAAAAATACCAACTGAATAAACACAAAGGAACAATCACCAAAAAGGGGGGGGGGGAAGAAGATGAAAGGCAATAAATGAGAGAAAATAGTTACAGAAATACTTTTAAAAAAAGAAATATGCATGAAAAAAGAGGGGCTGCAATATCTGGAGAAGGAGGAATAAGAGAAAAGAAGTAGAATAGAAGAATAATGAAGAAAAAATGGGAAAAAGAAAAATAAGGAATGGGGAGAACCACAAGAAAGAAAAAGATGGAAACCAGGAACAGGGAACAGAGAAAAAGCTGAAAACTAGAAGCTAGAATGGGAAGAAGAAAGATTAATAGTAAAAAGGACAAGGAGAAGAAAAATAATAATAATAATACTTTTAAAACAGACAAAAACACCGAGGCTCTGTCAGAGCACACAGACTCAGATGAAATTCCTGCCAGCCCAGAAGTTGAGTAGGAGTGAGGAATGGCCACACCTCCATACAGCAAGAGGGTGTGTGGTATATGAATAACAAGATAAATATCACACCTTTGCATTCCTCCTTGTCTGGAATGTCTTTGTGGTCCCCAGCAAGTGGAGCCTATTCTTAGGTCCCTGGAATCTGAGAGAACACTGTTGCTTTAAATATCAAAAGTGGTCCAACCACTTGTAAGCATTCACAATGGCTGCATCCTCTGGACAGCCAAAGTCTACAGCTCAGCTTCACCTTTTATTCACCAGCCACCAGTGCAGTCTTCCATGTAGTCCATGGCTAGCAGGGCCTACTTTTAGGTTAATTTTTAGGTCCTAACACCACTTGGCAATATCCAAGCTGTCTGTGTCATAAGGATCACTAACACTCCACAGCCCTGTATGTCTCCATTTGCAGTGTTTTCATTCAGGTTCATCTACTAGTTGGAGTTTAATCCATTTCTGTATCCTTCCTTTCAAAGCTCAGGGCTCCAGGATTACCCTCGATATCTGTGTTATTTGGTTCCCCTTTTCTTTGTTGAAGAGGGTCTGTATAGTTTGTCTGCCTATTCTGCCATCTTACCAGGACTCCTCAATGTCTGATTTCTTGACTGCTGCTCCCATGGCTATTGATTGTGGATCCAAGTAAAATGAAATCCTTGATAACTTCAATCTTTTCTCCTTTATCATGATTTTGCGTATTGGTCAGGTTGTGGGGATTTCAGTTTTCATTATGTTGAGGCATTATACATACTGAAGATTTTAGTCTCTGATCTTCATCAGCACATGCTTCAAGTCTTCTTCACTTTCAGCAAGCAAGGTTGTGTCATCTCTTTATCTCATGTTGTTAATGAAGGTTCCTCCAATCTTGATGTTGCATTCTTCTTCACATAGTCCAGCCTCCAAATTATATGCTCAGTATATGGGTTGAATAAGTATGGTGAAATAATACAGCCCTGACACACACATCTTTCCTGATTTCAAACCATGTAATAGCCCTTTGTTTTGTTCAAATTAACCTCCTCTTAGCCTATGTACAGGTTTCTCATGAGTATGATTAAGTGTTCTGGAATTCCTACTCTTTGCAATGTTATCCATAATTCTTTGTAACCCACAGAGTTGAATGCCTTGGTATAATCAATAAAAGACAAGTAAACATCTTTCTGGTATTCTCTGCTTTCAGCCAAGATCAGCAATAATATCCTCTTTCTATGTCCTCTTCTGAGTTTTACTTAAAGTTCTGGCAGGTCCCTGCTAATGTACTGCTATAATGATTTTTTAATTATCTTCAGCAAAATACATATAACGTGATTAATACCATGCTCTGCAGGCAAAGAAAGTTAAATAAGGGTGAACACTTGTAATGATAATTTATCTTGTAGCTTTAAACAGTAGATGGTATTGGACAAACTGACTTTGTGTGAGGGAGATAGGAAAAGAGTATAAAAAAATATAAAGATATTTATTTTATGAAAGGAACAAGACATAAATCAGTCCATTTCATAACACAACTAAAGATAAAGTTATGTGAAGGTCCACTGGACAGAAACAGTGTATACTGCTGTGGATTAGAGCCCAGGGAAGGCTTCATAGAGGGAAATTTGATTTGGGCCTCAAAAGATCAGTAAGCTATGAATATATGCAGAATAGCAATCCAGGTGGAGCAAACCCTGAGGAAGGATGTGAAACATCATGAGTCTACAAAAACAGCAAGTGAAAGTCTTGGCTTATTTGATGACTTTTTCCACACAGGTGTATCTAACTTGAACAGAGCAGTAGACATTTTTATTTCTAGTTTGAGAAGCAGTCCCAGAGGTGGTAACTGGGATGTCAATAACACTGCCTTTTCAAAATGCAATGAGTCAAGTGGTGTCTAGAAAAGAGGTCTCTATTAGTCACAGATAAATATGCAACCAAGCCTGTCACATCAACCTAACAAGGGAAGGTACAGGCAGTATTGAACAGATGCAGCCTGTTCACACTACAGTCTCCAGACTTTTTCTAAAGGGAATATTAAGAAAATGACAGTACTTAGAACTGAAGTGAATTTATACAGTAGACTTTGTGCTTGAATCTGATGGTGGCTCTTGCCTTAATCCCATCTATGGTTTGGGGGTAGATTGGAAAACACTAAATCCATTCTCATTTCAGGGAACTGACTTGATTATTTGAAAGAAAAATCAATATAATAAAAATGCCTCAAGACCTATTAGGACAGCAAATAAGAAGTGTTGTTATTGGCAAAAAAATACTGTATTTATACTATGTCTTTAGATTTAAAGTGAAATGTTACATAATCTCTTAATTCCAACAAAACTGAAGATATTAAAACTGAACTTTTGAATTTAAAAATAAGTAATTATATATAGCATACATATTTTAATCATTCAATTTTTTTTAAGTATCAGATTACCAGAGGATATTGTTGTTGTTGGCTGCCAATGAGTAAATTCCGACTCAAAGCAACCCTGTATGACAGAGTAGAACTGCCCATAGGGTTTCCTAGGCTGTATCTTTATGGTTTCCTAGGCTATAATCTTTATGGGAAAAATATTGAATAATGCAGAAAACATCAAAAACATCAAGAGAAGATGGCAGGAATACACAGAATCACTGTACCAAAAGGAACTGGTTGATCTTCATCCATTTCAGGAAGTGGCATATGATCTAGAACCAATGGTACTGAAGGAGGAAGTCAGAACTGCATTGAAGGAATTGGTGAAGAACAAGGCTCTGCGAATTGACAGAATACTGATTGAGATATTTCAACAAACGGATGCCCCATTGCAGGCACTCATTCGGTTATGCCAAGAGATTTGGAAGACAGCTACCTGGCCAACTGACTGGAAGAGATCCATATTTGTGCCCATTTCAAAGAAAGGTGATCCCACAGAATGTGGAAATTATAGAACAATATCATTAATATCGCACACAACTAAGATCTTACTGAAGATAATTTAAAACGTTTGCAGCAGTATATTGACAGAAAACTTCCAGAGGTGCAAGCTGGATTCAGAAGAGGATGTGGAATGAGGGATATCATAGCTGTTGTCAGATGGATCTTGGCTCAAGGCAAAGAATACCAGAAAGATGTCTACTTGTGTTTTATTGACTATGCAAAGGCATTTGATTGTGTGGATCATGACAAATTATGGATAACATTGAGAAGAATGGGAATTCCAGAACTCTTGATTGTACTCATGAGGAATCTGTACATTGACCAGGAGGCTTTCGTTCGAACAGAACAACGGGACACCGCATGGTTTAAAATCAGGAAGGGAGTGCCTCAGGGTTGTATCCTTTCCCCATACTCATTCAATCTATATGCTGAGCAAACAATCCGAGAAGCTGGACTATATGAAGAAAAACGTGGCATCAGGATTGGAGGAAGAATCATTAACAACCTGAAATATGCAGACGATACAACTTTGCTTGCTGAAAGTGAGGATGACTTGAGGCACTTACTGATGAAGGTTGAAGAATACAGTCTGCAGTATGGATTACGTCTCAATATAAAGAAAACAAAAATCCTCACAACTGGACCAATGAGCAGCATCATAATAAATGGAGAGAAGATTGAGGTTGTCAAAGAATTCACGTGCTTGGTTCTACAATCGATGCCAATGAAAGCAGCAGTCAGGACATTAGACGACATGTAGCATTGGAAAAGTCAACCACGAAGGAAATGTTTCAAGTGCTGAGGAGCAAGAATGTCTCTTTGAGGACTAAGGTGCACCTGACAGAAGCCATGATATTTCCAATTGTCTCATATGCATGTGAGAGCTGGACAATGAATAAGGAAAACCGAAGAAGAGTTGATGCTTTTGAGTTGTGGTGCTGGCAAAGAATGCTGAAAGTACCATGGACTGTTAAAAGAACTAACAGATTTGTCCTGAAAGAAGTGCACCAGAAATGCTCCTTGGAAGTGAGAATGGCCAGACTTTGTCTCATCTATTTTGGTCATGTTGTCAGAAGGGACCATTCCTTGGAGAAGGGTGTCATGCTTGGTAGGGTGGAGGGTCAAAGAAAGAGGGGGAGGCCTTCAACAAGATGGATTGGCACGGTGGCTGCGATGGTGGGCTCAAATATAGCAGACATCGTGGAACTGGTGCCGGTCTGGCACTGTTTTGTTCTGCTGTGCGTGGGGTCGCTATGAGTCGGAAATGACTCCACGGCACCTAACAGCAACAACAATCTTTATGGGAGCAGATCACCAGATCTTTTCTCCTGCAAAGCATCTGGTGACTTTGAACCAACAAGCTTTAGAATAGCAGGCAAGAACTTAACCACTGTGCCACCAGAGCTCTGCCTGCTAGAGGACAGGGCCATACTTACAAAGAAGATTTACTAATAATACAATTTTTTATTTCCTTTCAGGGAAGTTATATAATAAAAAACCAATTATTCAGTTCAGATATTGCAAAAACATCCCAGAGAATGTTGGCTATGTATCACTCCACATTACAAACTCAAATATATTTGAAATATATGTATGTAAATTTAAAAAAAAAAAAAACTCACTCCTGTCTAGTGGAACCCGAGTCATAGCGATCTCACCTTGGATTTCCAATGCAGTATCACTACAGAAGTAGGTTGCCCAATCTTCCTTCCTAGGAGTGGCTGGCAGGTTTGAACCGCCAGCCTTCTGGTTAGCAGTCAAATGCCCTAGGCACTATGCTACAAGAGCTTCTTATGTAAATATATATATCTTTATTGGTATACATGTTTAAAACATATATATGTATTTTTAAGACATATACACACATATGCTTATGTATATTCCTTTAAACACATATGTATAGAACTTTAAAACTTCAAGATAAATGTTCAAATGGTCATTCCTCTGAAAGAATTTTCAGTAATATCTATGTTAATGTGACATGAGAAAAAATATTTTATCTCATAAAAATCATGCATGCTGTGCATATGCAAAAAAAGAGAGATGACTTCACAACCTTTGATGACTTCTCTCTTATGATAGGAAATTGCTGACCTCATGTGAAATGTTCTTCCTGAAGGTAATATTCCCAATATGAACCCTTTAGCTCAGACAACTTTGCTGAGTAATGTACTAGATTATATTACTGACTTTCCTAATGACACATCTTTCATACTTTTAAAATGTATACATCAATTATTGACAGTATCATAAGAATGACAAAATGCCAATAAAATTTCACCACACCCGTGAAATCTCCCCACATAAAAAAGATACCCAATCTACTTATTGAACAATGTCTACTAGAAGATGCAGGCATTAGATTGAATTTGAAGAATAAAAAAGGCATTAAACTGGGTGAAATGGAAGAGTCATTTCTGCAAACATCTAACTCAAACTTTAGTACAGAAAAATTGAAATTCAGCTGAGTATTTCAGAAAGGCCACAAATGACCTGAGTTTTAGTTTGAATTATTTAATGAATTCTGTAATCTTGTCATTTTCAATATTTATATGGAGATCAGGCTTGTGGTATTAATTAATTAGGCAGCCTACAAACCAATAACTTTTTTCAAAAGTACCCCTATTTATATTCTAGAATATTATGAGTGAATATTTTTTATGAGAAAATTTTATGTACAGAAATGGAGTCAAATTTTCTTATTCTAATTGATAAGATATACTGCTTGTAGAAACATGTGCCTATTTAAAAGGAAAAATACCATCTTTTTTTTTTTTTAAGTAATATCTATTTCTGGTATGGTAGCAAACTGACATGACTTTGGCTAGCTTTTCCCAAAGAATAGATCACTTCCTAAGGCAAATTTGCACACTTCAGGACTCTGACTGAACAAACTGATGCTATTGTGGCTCTTTATTCCTCTCAGATCTTGCAGGCAGAACTAAATGGTTGTTTACAAACCAGACACCAACTTTTGACATTTTATTATTTTATTTTGTACGTATACGTGATGTCTTTATCAGAAAGTGATAGGTTCCAGGGGAAAATAATTTAGCATGGTCTAGAGAAGTTTTGTTCAGAACAACAAAAATTTGAGACATACCCAACTGTATGTCAAGAATTGTTTGCTTCATAATAAAGGGTATATATGCAAAGCCAACGGCCAACATCATTATTAATGGAGAAAGACTCGAGGCATTCCCCTTACGGATGGGAACCAGACAGGGATGCCCTCTATCACCACTTCTATTTAATATTGTATTGGAAGCCCTGGCCAGGGCAATAAGACAAGAAAGAGAAATAAAAGACATACAAATTGGCAAAGAAGAACTAAAACTATCTCTATTTGTGGATGATATGATCCTGTACATAGAAAAAACCCAAGGGACTCAATAAAAAAAAAAACTGCTGGAACTAATAGAGAGGTTCAGCAAAGTGGCAACATACAAGGTCAACATACAAAAATCAGTTAGATTTCTCTACACAAGCAAGGAGTCCTCTGATAAAGAAATAAGGGAAACAATACCGTTTACTATAACTACTAAAAAGATAAAATATCTAGGAATAAACCTCACCAGAGACACAAAAGACCTATACAGAGAAAACTATACAACACTGCTACAAGAGACAACAATGGCACTACATAAATGGAAGAACCTACCTTGTTCATGGATAGGTAGATTAAATATTGTGAAAATGTCAATACTACCTAAAGCAATCTATACATTTAATGCAATACTGATCCAGATTTCAACAAAATTTTTTAAAGACATGGAAAAACTAATTATTAATATCATATGGAAAGGAAAGAGACTTCAAATAAGCAGAGCACTTCTCAAGAAGAAAAACAAAGTGAGAGATCTCACACTCCCAGATCTTAAGAACTACTACACCGCCACAGTAGTCAAAACAGCATGGTATTGGTACAACAATAGACAGATAGACCAATAGAACAGAATTGAAAGTCCAGATATAGATCTATCTATCCATCTATGAACAACTGATCTTTGACAAAGGTCCAAAACCCATTAAATAAGGAAGAGATGGCCTCTTTAACAAATGGTGCTGGCAAAACTGGATATCCAGCTGCAGAAAAATGAAACAATACCCATACCTTATCCCATATACGAGAGCTCTGGTAGCTTAGTGCCTAAGGCACTTGACTGCTAACCAGAAGTCTGGCAGTTCAAACCCACCAGCCACTCCTCGGAAGGAAGGTTGGGCAATCCTACTTCCGTAGTGATACTGCCTCGGAAACCCAAGGAGGGGTCGCTATGAGTCGAGGCCGACTCGATGGCACATAACAACAACAACAACATACCATATACAAAAACAAACTCAAGCTGGATCAAAGACTTAAACGTAAAACCCAAAACTATAAAATTCATCAAAGATAAAATAAGGGCAAATCTGTGAGCCCTAATTTACAGCATAAATACTGTATGAGCCCATTAATGTAAAAAGACAGAGAAGGGTTTGCTTGGGAAAGGGAACTCACTTAGTAGGTTACCGGCATGGGGAGGGAAGAGGAGGGATTACTTTTGGCCTAGTTGTGGCTTAAACGCTGACATGGGTAGGGAGAGGGATATACAGGAAGGATCTATGACCACCATGATAGCATTAGGAAATGGGAAGACACCAAATTGTGCACATAAGAGATAGATGACAGATGCTTATACCAGCCAATGTGTCCACAATACTGCATTGCCATGAGCCCCGAACACCAGGCTACAGATAAACACATAAACACCTGAGATGATCAGACGGGGGTCAGTGAAGAGAGGTATACTCAGCTGAGGCTAATCTTACACTGACACCAGTGATACAAAAGACCTGCAGTCCTTACAGAAACAATAGAAGACAGACACAGAGTTATCCCTCACAGACAACCAGGTACTATGAGAGAGAGAGAGATCCAATAGACCTATCCAGTTTGTTGTGTTGTTATGTGCCATCGAGTGAAACCCGACTCATAGCGACCCCTCCTTGGGTTTCCGAGGCAGTATCACTACAGAAGTAGGATTGCCCAACCTTCCTTCCGAGGAGTGGCTGGTGGGTTTGAACCGCCAGCCATCTGGTTAGCAGGCAAGTGTCTTAGCCGCTATGCTACCAGAGCTCCCCTATCCAATAGATAAGCTAAACTGTTTTTTTTTTTTTTTTTTTTAAGATTTCAGGTAATATTTTTGGTTTAAGGTTATACTTTTGGGAATTCATCTAGCCTCCATGGCTCCAAAAAGTATAGATACCATGAGAATGTAATATTTTCTTCATTTCCCCCCTATTGATCAGAATTCTCTATAGAATTTTTTATCAAAAGCACCATCCAGTTCTTCTGGTCTCATGGCAGAGAAGACAGTTGTTCATAAAGACAATTGACCACCCATTCAATTTCCTCCTCTCTCCTTCCTCCTGACTCTCCTTATTCCTCTGTTGCTCCAGGAATATACAGTTAAATTATTGTGTCTTTAATGGCACCTTATAAGCTTTAAGACTCCAACCACTACACCACAAACAGAAGGAAGTAGACAAAAGTATTAAACACATTATTAGGCCAATTAACTGAGATGTCCATGTAACAATGACCCTAAACCTCCAAACCAAGGAACCAAATCTCATGAGGTGTTTGGTTCTATATAAACTGCCTCAGTATCTACTCTTTTATTTTTTGTCATGTTGCCAATATGTCTATCACATAACATTTTCCGATTCAAATTTTTACAGGTATATAACTTATTTACAGCAATTACAGTGATTAGCTGTGCAACTTTGCCCTTAATCAATTCAATTTTACCATCATGGTAAAGTGAAACTCAGTACTCCATAATCAGTAACCTCCCCCTTCTTCTTTCTTCCTGCCCTGGTAACCACTAATGAACTTTTTAAATCTCTATACATTTGCCTGTTCTTTTCTTTTTGTATACAATATTTGTCCTTTTGTTATTGACTTATTTCACACAGTATATTATCGTATATTGAAGTACTTATTGTTACAATATGTAGTGCAATAAGTGTAGTGTAGACTTCATTTCTCTTACTAAATGAATAGTATCCCATTGTATGTATGTACCACATTTTGCTTATCCATTTATCTGTTGATGGGTATTTAGGTTGTTTTTACCTGTTGGCTGTTGCAAATAGTGCTTCAATGAAAATTGATGTGTGAGTCTCTGAGTCTGTACTTTAAAGTCTTTGGGGTATATACTTAGGAGTAGAGAGTCCTGAGTTGTATCATAGTTCTATCTTTAGTTTTTTGAGGGACTGCCACACTGTTTCCCACAAAAACTGTATCATTTTGCATTCCTACCAACAATAGTTAAGATTTCCATTTTCCCTACATCCTCATCAGCATTCATCGCTATTTTCTTTCTTCTTCTTTTTTTTATTAATTATCTTAGCTATCCTAATGATAGTGAAATGGATCAGGTTGTAGTGAGACTCAACAAATTTGAAATAAATTAATAAAACTGGCATAAAACTCACCACAGAGTTTCATCAAATGAACACTAAACTATTACCATTGTATTTGACCATGATTAAGTAATTGAAAAACTTCATAAAAGTTGTTTTAATGAAATGGTAGGAGTAGAAGTTAAACTATAAGAGAAGGTTGAGAATTACAAACATTGAGGGATGGTTTCTCTTTTAAAAAATTGTATCAAAAAAAAAAGTAAGAAGAGAGCAGGTGTTAAGATGTGAAAAACAAAGGTTTGAGAAACAAATTATCAAAAGAGAAAAGTCCTGTACAGAAAAGTACACAAAGGATTGGAATGAAGTCACTCTGTAATGGAGTGCAGTGAGGAGAATTCCATCACCATATGGTTGGTGACTTCTTGATAACAGGGACAATGTCTCATCAATTGTCATCTTACTATAAATTTTTACATGAAGTATGTGCTCAAGTTGGGTATGCTTGCTCAATCAACTACTGGTCCTTCTTCCTAGAAGCCATACGTGGATTCCAACTGCCAGACTTTTGGGTAGCAGCCAAGCTTGTTAACAGTTTGTACCACCCAGGGACTACACCTAAACTAAATCAGCTACACCTAAACTAATTTACTGTTTGTGGTTATTACCCCTAATTTTTGTACTCCTTCTCTCCTTCCCAGGAGCTCTGGTGGTGTAGTGCTTGAAGCATTCAGCTTCTAACCAAAAGGTCAGCAGTTCAAACCCACCAGCCATTCTGAAGAAAGATGAAGCAGTATGCTTCTTTTAAATTGTATAGCCTTGCAGAGCCTATGGGACAGTTCTACTCTGTCCTTTGGGGTCACTATGAGTAGGAATTGGCTCAATGGCAGTGGGGTTTTTTGGGTTCTCTCCCACCCATTTTAGGCACCTCAGGTAGTGATCACATGAGCTGAATTCACACTTGAAGGAAAAAGGATTGGAAACAATCAGAAAGAGAGTACTATCTGCAGATGGTGAATTAATTATACTTTAGTCTTGAAAGCTCTGAGAAGTATGGTGAAACCATTGCTCCTTATTATGAGGTTGATTCTCATTCATCTAGAGATCAGATTTGTTATAAAGCACTCAGAAGGTTTTTTTTTTTTTTTTTTTAACAATTCAAATGGTTTCAATCAGATTTTAAAATCATTTGTTTTTAGCAAAATACATATTTTGGAGCTAGTTGTTAGTCCAAAGAAAAGCTTATTTCTGTGTAGACAATTTAATTGCATTCATATACTGCCCGTATAGTGGACGATATTATTTTAAGTCTGGAGTTTTCTATTGTTCCTTTCCCTTTCCTCCCTTCCTGCCCCTTTCTCTCCCTTAGTCCCTCCTTCCCTCCCTTCTTCCTCCCTCTGTACTTTTCTTCCTTCTTCTTTTTCTCTTGGAACATATACACATGGAAGCTGGATGATTTTTTATTTTGGTGATCATATTTCTGTTTTGTTTTGTGTTTCTCTCTTCTTCTGTACAGCTAGTTTACAGTGTTGGAATACATTCTCGAGGATCTGTATTGCCTTGCCAATAAATTAGTTGTAGGTAGACTGTTATATAAGTTACTGCTGTTCTGCAGACGGTGAGCATTTGGAGCTCTGTCATTGACAGTTGCAGATATTGGGAACTGTTTTATCTAGACTTACAGGATGTCTCAGCGGATCTTTAATCTGATGTAATTGTGCCAAAATAACCTGGTGCCATGCATGTACAATATGTCTGTGCTAAAAATTACCACAAAAAAAAAATTTGATGAGTAACCTCACAGGCAAAGTAACTGGGAACTGCTATTTTAAAAACAGAACTAATATGATTGTGTTTGTTGTTTTCAAAGAGCAAAGAGTATATTATGACTAAACATAGTCAATTGCTCAACATCTCCTACATAAAAATGTGTTATACTAGGTCTCTTATTGAAAATGTTAGCTTAGCATATAGCTTAAGAGGTTTGCTTATTTCTCTTCATGGTCATGGCAGTAGATTACCCATTGTGTATTTGATCATTATTTTTTGGTGAAAACCTAATTAAATTATATTCTCAGAGTAGTTTTTTAACAATAATAACAACAAAGTCTGTGATATAATCAACTTTTGGATCAGTTATACAGACCAAATAATTATCTAGAAAGGGGTGAGAAAGTACAGGACCTGCTTTGGGTCAATGAATCTCAAACATTCATGACCTAAAAGACACCTGAAAGGCTTATTAAAATAGTAGTTTCATAAACCCTATCTCATACTTACTGAAAAAGAATCTCTGGGTATGGAGCCTGTAGTAAGGCATTTTAAAAATAACTCCTGTTGAGTTTGACATAAGTGGTCTTAGACCACACTTCTATATGTGTCTAGGCCAAGGTTAGAACTTTCTGGGGATTCTATACCAGGTGGGTTTTCAACTTAGCTCATTTTCTTTTTCTTTCAGCTTCCATTCAGATAAGAAAGTGGTGTGGGATTATAAATAGATGGCCATGAGTCTGGAAGCCTAGATAGAGTGAAGGTCAAGAAAAGACAGAGAGCTGTGCCACACCCCTTCCTCTTTGGAGAGGACACAGTGGTGATACAATATCCCTACTGATAAAGTAAAATACCCATCATTGGAATTAGCTGACCAGTGAATTGAAGGGAATTAGGTCATTCCCTGAGCAGGTGAATTTGCTATTTGAATTATCAGGGGAACTGAGCTAATTTTCTGTTTTGCCTTGTCAATGGAGACCTGGCCTATATATGCCCTTACTGAATGTAAACCAAGTATGTTTAGTGTTCAGACAAATGGCCTACAGTGTTCTTAGAACAATTATATTGGTCTTTCATTAACCTAAACATCATATTAAATTGAATTTTGATAACACTTTAGACATTATGAAGTCTTTTTATATAACTTATGTCATTTGAACATCAAAAAAGTATAGGACAAGATTTTAGCCCTGTGTATGGCTAAAGAGACTGAAAGCCCATAAAAATCTAGCAGCTGGTTATTTGCAAAGTAGGTATTAAAACCTAGGTCTCCTGACATATTTGTCAGTATTATATATTTTATTATACATTTATTTCTATTTTTTAAAAAAATGCTACCTTAATTTTCATGTTTTATTAATATGAATACTGAATCTCTAGGATCTTTCCAGTTGAAAGTCATAGGAAATCATCTCTGTCTGGTCTAAACATGAAGGCAATTCACTGACTCCTGTAAGCAAAAGACCTAATCTTGCTTATGGATCTTAAGTCATGTTAAGACTAAAATGACTAGTCTTGCTTCAAGTGAGATTTTGGCCTGGAGCTCAAAAGAGTACCTGATATTGTCATCTCTATTTCAGCACCCCACTTACTATTGTTCACTCAATTTGCAGGTATAATATTTCCAAATAGTCATAAAACAACAGCAAGCAGCACCTGAGGCTAAAACTTTCTTTCTTATGCAGCAGAAAAGAGAAAATTCTTTCTCTTTCCTGTCAACACTTGGACTAAAATCAAATTCACCTGCTCAGGGAATGACCTAATTCCCTTCAATTCACTGGTCAGTTAATTCCAATGATGGGTATTTTACTTTATCAGTAGGGATATTGTATCACCACTGTGTCCAATCCAAAGAAGAAGGGAAGTGACATATTTTTTTTATATCATGTGTCCATTGGGACGGCATAGTGAATGATATGATATTTAGCTTAAGTCTAACAGGGCTCACATTGAGGATGAAGTTCTCAAAAAACACTATTGTGTGCGAGAAAAAAGTTCAAGCCTCAAGTTGCAATACTGAAGTATGGTATGGGCAAAATATTGAATGACGCAAGACTCATAGAAAGAAAATGGAAGGAATACACATAGCCACAGTACCAAAAAGACTTGGTCGATATTCAACCATTTCAAGAAGTAGTATATGATCAAGAACTGATAGTCTTTTTGCCCATTCCAAAGAAAGCTGATCCAACAGAATGGGGAAATTATCAAATAATATCATTAATATCACACACAAGTAAAATTTTGCTGTAGATAATTCAAAAACAGTTGCAGCAGTACGTCAACAAGGAACTCCAGATCTGCAAGCCAGATTCAGAAGACAATGTAGAATAAGGGGTAGATATCATTGATGATGTCTGCAGATGATGAAAGCAGAAAATACCAGAAACATGTTAACCTGTGTTTTATTGAACATGCAAAGACATTTATGATAATTTATGATCATAACAAATTATGGATAACATTGTGAAAAATGAGAATTCCAGAACACTTAATTAGGCTGATGTGGAACCATAGATAGACCAAGAGGCAGTTGTTTTTGTTTTGTTTTGTTTTCTTAAACAGAACAAGGTGATATTGCATGATTTAAATAAAAAAGTGCTGTGTGTAAGAGTTTTAATCTTTCACCATCTTATTACATCTGTATACTGAACAAATAATCTGAAAAGCTGGACTTTAAGAAGAACGTGGCATTGGGATTTGAGGAAGATTCATTAACACCCTAAGATGTGAAGATGGCATAACCTTGCTTACTCTAAGTGAAGAGGATTTGAAACACTTACTGATGAAGATCAAAGACTTCAGTATGGATTACACTCCAACATAAAGAAAAGAAAAATGCTCACTACTGGAGCAATAAGCAACATCATGATAAGTGGATAAAAGGGAGATGTTGTCAAGGATTTCTTTTTACTTGCATCCACAATCACTGTCCAATACAAATGATCAATGCTTCCAATCCACAGTGGAAGCAACAGTCAAGAAATCAAACGATGTATTGTACTGGCAAATCAGCAACAAAAGATCTCATTAAAGTGTTTAAAAGCAAAGATGTCACTTTGGAGACTAAAGTGCACCTGACCCAGACCATGGTATTTTCCATTACCCCATATGCATATGAAATCTAGACAATGAGTGAGGAAGGCTGAAGAGAATTTATGCATTTGATTTATGGTGTTGGCAAAGAATACTGAATATACTATGGATTACTGGAATGAAAAATCTGTTGTGGAAGAAGTATAGCCAGAATATTGCTTAGAAGCTAGGATAGTGAGACTTCCTCTCACTTACTTTGGACATCTTTTCAGGCCCTAGAGAAGGACATCATGCTTAATAGAGTGTCAGTGAAAAAGAGGAAGATCCTCAGTAAGATGGATTGACACAGTGGCTGCAACTATGGGCTCCAACAATGATTGTGAGGATGGTGCGGGACTGGGTAGCATCTTGTTTTGTTGTATGAATTGAAACCGATTCAACAGCACCTAGCAAAAACAAGAGCAACATGTGAGAAAGAGCTTCCTGGGATCAGAATAATTTTGATTATCAAATTTCTGAAGTCAAATTAAATTTTATTTTTTTTTTGCCAGCATTAAAAATATTTGCTTGGTCAGGTGGAGGATTATGATAATGAAACTAAGAAATTGGTTCTCAAAACAGTTGGACTAGTATCATAGAGGAAAAATCTAGATCTCACTGTACTCCTAGTGTGGACCAGCATTTTAGCAAAGCTTTACTTTAGATCACAAAGAGGACAGGAAGGACTGTGTACACAATTCAGTCTAAACAATTTCCATTATTATTAAAAATAGTCTATAGTCCATGCTGTATAAGTCTTAATCCCTTTTGTTTTGAAGACATGATGGACCTGTTCTATGTCTGTGTTTAAGCTCTGCCTTTCAAAACCTTCCTTGGATGGAAAGCCACTTTGAAACAGCATTGACACTAATTATTAGACATGCAACAAAAATGCATCACTTCAAGAAAAATATAGAAGTCTCAGCAACTTAGAAGAGGAATTTTCCCAGTTCTCACTTAAACAGAAATCTTCAATGACAAAAGAACTATCTAAAATTTAAGATCAGATTATCTTGGGAGAAACTTTTTCAATTTTAAGAGTAACACAACTTTACACAAAGTAAACACAAGGCTCACTCAATGAACAAATATTTCTTCAGCTACGGCTCAGTGCCAAGGACTTATCTCATAATCCTGTTCAATTACTGCAGAGGATATATTTTGTTTGTTGGTTTTGATTTGTTATGTGACTTGACTAACCTCTAACCCAAATCTTTCTTAGATGGACATCTATTTGCCCTTTTAAAATGACTATTCCCTAACTCTCCTGTGGTTGGGATGCACCGAACCTACTCAATCCTAGGGATGAGCCCATGACCACCCCCTGGACAGTAAGAGATTTTTTTCTATGTCCACAGTAATTGGTTCATGGGTTGACCAAAGATCTTTCAAATATTTGTAAGAAGTGTTTTCTGAAGCTATGAAGAAAGTGAAACTGTCATTATGTCAGCTACTACCACACAGCCTTCAAGCTCCTGGGGGCCACAATGAGGAGAGAACTGGCTTGTATATAAATCCAACATGGAAGAGAGCAGAACTGAGAGATGCAGATGTATCTCTATTCTTAATGGTGATTGTTGAGCAGCTTTTGTTATCAATGTATGAAACTGTCTTTTTCAATTAGGTATTTTTCAATTAGTTGGCAAATATGGCCTTTGTGATAGAAATGACACTGGAGATAACATGTTAAAATTTTGCAAGACCAATGACTTATTCATTGCAAATATCTTTTTCAACAACTCAATGGTGGCTATACATGTGGACCTTGCCAGATGGAATACACAGAAACCAAATTGACTACATCTGTGGAAAGAGGCGATGGAGAAGCTCAATATCATCAGTCAAAACAAGGCCAAGAGCTGACTGTAGAACAGATCATTAATTGCTCATATGCAAGTTCAAGTTGAAGCTAAAGAAAATTAAGTCCAGGAGAGCCAAAATATTGACCTTGAATACATCCCATCTGAATTTAGAGACCATCTGAGGAATAGATTTGATGCATTGAACATCAATGATGAAGACCAGACTAGTTGTGGGATGATATGAAGAACATCATGTATGAAGGAAGCAAATGGTCATTAGAAAGACAGGAAAAGAAGAAAAGACTAAAATGGATGTCAGAATAGTCTCTGAAACTTGCTCTTGAATGGAGAGTAGCTAAAGTGAAAGGAAGAAATGTTGAAATAAATGAACTGAACAGAAGATTTCAAAGGGTGGCTTCAGAAGACAAAGTAAAGTATTATAATGAAATGTGCAAAAACCTGGGGTTAGAAAAACACACTCGGCATGTCTCAATCTAAAAGAACTAAAGAAAAATTTCAAGCCTTGGGTTGTAATATTGGATAATTCTATGGGCAAAATATTGGATGTAAAAAGCATCAAAAGATGATGGAAGGAATGCACAAGTCACTGTACCAAAAATAATTGGCAGACATTCAATCATTTTGGAGGTAGCATATGATCAACAGGAAGAAATCTAAACTGCATTGAAGGAATTGAAAAAATAAAAGGCTCTAGGACTTGATGGAATACTGATTGAGATGTTTGAACATATGGATGCAGCTCTGGAAGTGCTTACTCATCTATGCCAAGAAATTTGGAAGACAGCTACCTAGCCAACTGACTGGAAGAGATCCATATTTGTACCCATTCCAAAGAGAGGTAGTCCAAAAAAATATAGAAATTGTTTCACAACATCAATATCACAGGCAATAAAATTTTGCTGAAGATAGTTAAAAAATGGTGGCAGCAGTATATTGACAGAGAACTTCCAGAAATGCAAGCGATTCAAAAGAGGATGTGGAATGAGTGATATCTTTGCTCATGTCAGATGGATCTTAGCTGAAAGCAAAGAATACCAGAAAAATATTTCCCTGTGTTTTATTGAGTAGACAAAGGCATTTGACTGGGTGGATCATAACAAAATATGGATATCATTGCAAAGAATGAGAATTCCAGAACATTTATGTGTGCTCATGAGAAACCTGTACATAGACCAAGAGGCTGTCCTTTAAACAGAGCAATGTAATACTGAATAGTTTTAAATCAGGAAGGGCATGTGTCAGAGTTGTATCCTTTCACCATACTTATTCACTCTGTGTGCTGAGCAAGTAACCCAGAAAGCTGGACTATAAGAAGACAATTGGAGAAAGACTCATTAACAAGCTGTGATATGAAGATACAACATGCTGAAAGTGAAGATGACTAGAAACACTTACTGATAAAAATCAAAGAATATGGTCTTCAATATTGATTACACCTTAACATAAAGAGAAAAAAAAGTCTCACAACTGGATCATAAGCAACATCATGATAAATGGTGAAAAGATTGAAGTTGTTAAAGATTTCATTTTATTTGGATCCACAATCAACACTCATGGAAGCAGCAGTCAAGAAATCATACTTTGTATTTCATTAGACAAATCTGCTGTAAAAGACTTCTTTAAAGTGTTGAAGAGGAAATATGTCACTTTGAAGACTAAGGTGCACCTAACCCAAGCCATGGTATTTTCAATTGCCTCATAAGCATGTGAAAGTTGGACAATGACTAGAGAAGACCAAAGAAGAATTGATGCTTTGAACTGTGATACTGGCGAAGAATATTGAATATATCATGGACTGCCAGTGACTAGAAGAAATGCAGCCATAATGCTCCTTGGAAATGTGAATGGCCAGACTTCGTCTCACGTACTTTGATCATGTTGTCAGAAGGGATGATTACCTGGAGAAGGATATCATGCTTGGTAAAGGGGAGGGTCAGCAAAAAAGGGGAAGACCCTCGATGAGATGGACTGACACAGTGGCTGCAATGATGGGCTCAAGCATAGCAAGGATTGTGAAGATGGTGGAGGATAGGGCAGTGTTTCATTCTGTTGTACATAGAGTTGTTATGAGTTGGAATAGATTTTATAGCACTTAACAAATCTAGGGAGCTCTGGTGGTGTAGTGTCTGAGGCACCTGACTGCTAAACAGAAGGCCGGCGGTTCAAACTCACCAGCTACTCCTCAAAAGGAAGGTTGGGCAATCTACTTCTGTAGTGATAGTGCCTCAGAAACCCAAGGAGGGGTCGCTGTGAGTCAGATCTGACTCAGTGGCAGTGAAGGGGGTTGTCAACAATACCTAACAACAGGAACAACCCCGACAAGGGTATAATGTACCTTATTTACATTAGCAAGTTATCTAACTCCCTTTATGGGCCACAAGCATCTTACATAATCCCCCCAGTCATCTAGAGGGAGTCACAAAGACCATGGCTGGAAGAGCTATATTAAGTAATTCACTGCACCACAATAAGTAATTGAAATTTTATAGATAGTTGGCCCAATTTAATTGCAAAGTTTTTCTAGTAGATACCGTAGGCCTCCCTCATGAAAGAATTTAGCCCCTTCATAGACTAATGGAGAAACATCTCTGCAAATTTATGAATAAATCAAATAATGAAAAATAAAGTATTCCTAGATCTCAGGGAGCAGTGGGCTACTAGGGTCAGAGAATTTTAGAAAGGAATGACTTCACACACACCAAAATTTGATTTTACCTTGGGAATTGAATAAGGAATTTGGAAGCTGTTTATTTTTGGTCTAGCATATTCATCTAGGTGACTTTCTGTGCATGACATTTGGAAAGTGAAAACCACAGAACAACTAAATGTTTTGATAACTCCTAAAATAAATGGCATGGTAAGAAACCATAAGAAGATTTGTACATGCATTTTTAGTTTGGCTCCTGTAAGGGGGAAAAAAAAATCAGGCTTGCTGTCTTATTGAGCAAAATTTGTATACAATAAAATGAAAAAAAAAAAAATGCACATATTTAAATGAGGTTTTGTTTTTGATTTTATTTTGTTTTTTTACAGAGCAGAATGTGTTTTACATTCAACAGTTTGTGTAAATTTGGTTTCACTTCCCAATTACCATCTCCAACCCTAACTCACTCTCCTCCTCTCCCTTCCCAGTGACCCCCCCCATCTCTGTGACCTTCTTGGTTATGTAATCCTGTCTGTCCAGCTTTCCCTCTGTGTGAATGTTGCCCCCCTGCTACCCCATAGCTGATTGCTCCAAGGGATATATCTCCGTAGAGTAGGTGGGTGCATCACCCTGGATTGAGTGTTCTGCATCTAAGTCTTACTACTATTGGGCTGATATCCAGCCTTAGGGAGTGAGTTTTATCCCAGGCCCAAAGTATATCTCAGGGCCATAGTCTTGGGGGTCCCACCAGACTCCATCCAACCAGTAATTCTGGTTGTTACTGTGTTTTTGAATTGTGGTCCACGTTTTTCCTCCCACTCTATCCAGGATCTCCAATTTTGATCCCTTCCCAAGTGGTTGGCCTTGGTAGCTGGGCACCATCTAGTTATTCTTGTCTCAAGGTCAATCATGTCCTAGGGCTGATTGTTTCCAAATGTCATTGGTTTTCTTCATTCTTCTTCCCTTCTGACCATAGGATACCATTAACTGCCTCTTAGATGGCTGCTTGAAAGCTTTTAAGACCCCAGTCACTACTCACCAATGTATGTTGTGGAACAAGATTTTTATGTATTTTGTTGTGCCAATTGAGTCTGGTGTCCCGCAGTACTGTGGTCCTGAGTTGACATACCTGGTCAACCTCTCTCCCATGGTGTCTGTCTATGAGGGATTGCTCTATGTCTGTCTTCTGTTGCTTTTGTAATGATTATGGTTATTTTGTATCACTAGTATCTGTGTAAGATTAGTTTCAGCTAAATCTATCATTGGTCTAGAGTATATTGCTGTTCACTGACCCCCATCTGATCTTCTCAGCTATCTATATATTTATCTGTAGCCTGGTGTTTGGTATTAGTGGTAATGCAGTATTGTGTATATACTGGTATTAGCCTCTGTCATCTATATCTTATATGCACAATTTGATGTTCTCCCTTTCCCCAATGTTATCAAGCTGGTCATAGACTTTCCATACCATCCAACCCCTTCTCCAATTCAGCATGACCCCCCAACTAGTCTGAAATTATCTCCTCCCCTTCCCTCCCATCCCTGGTAACCTACAAAGTAAGTCTCCTTCCCTAACCAAACCCTTCGTTGACTTTTTACAGTAATGGGTTCATATAATATTTGTCCTTCTGCAATTGACTTATTTCACTCAGCAAAATGTCCTGCAGGTTCATCCATGTTGTGAGATGATTTGTGTATCCTTCATTGTTCTTTAATGTAGCATAGTATTCCATTGTGTGAATGTACCATAATTTGATTAGTCATTCATCTGCTGATGGACATTTAGGTTGTTTCTATCTCTGCTATAGTGAATTGTACTGTGATGAACATAGGTGTGTATATGTCTGTTCACGTCCTGTCTCTCACCTCTTTAGGATATATTACTAGTAATGGAATTGCTGGTACAAATGATATTTCTATTTTTCAGTATTTTAAAGAAATACCATACTATTTGCCACAATGGTTGTACCATTTTACAGTCCCACCAGCAGTGTATGAGAGTTCCAATCTCTCCACAACCTTGTCAGTATTTGTTATTTTCTGTTCTGTTGAACGTTGCCATTATTGCTGGGGTGAGATGATATCACATCATTGTTTTGATTTGCATCTCTCTAATGGCTAATGATCATGAGCAATTCCTCATGTGTTTGTTGCCACCAGCATATCGTCTTTAGTGAAGTGTCTGTTCACGTCCCTTGCCCATTTTTGAATTGGATTGTTTGTCTTTTTGGCATTGAGGTGTTGAAGTTTTCTATAAATTTTGGAGAAAAGTCCTTTGTCTGACATTTCTTTTGTCCTGGGCGGCTCACAAGATTCTTTCATTGTCTTTGGTTTTGGAGAGTTTGATTATGATATGCTTTGGTGACTTTGACTTTCTCTTGGGATGTATCCCATATGGGGTTCATTGAGCTTCTTTTCTTTCTTCATGATATGGGGAAAATTTTCTGTTATCAAGTCTTCCACAATTTTCTCAGGTTTTTTTTTTTTTTTTTTTTTTTACTTTTACCTACCTCTTCTTGTTCTGGTATTCCAGTGAGACGTATGTTGTTTCTCATATAGCTCTTAGATTCTCTTCATTTCTCTTAAATCTTTGTTCAGATTTTTCTTCATACAGGCTGGTGTCAAGGGCTTTATCTTCTCATTGGGAAATGTGTTCTTCATCCAGCTCTAGCCTATTCTTCTGTGCTTCCACTGTGTTGTGTGAGTCTGTAATTTTCGTGATCATTTTCTGGATTTCTAACTGCTGTTTTTGTATGAGTTCTGATTGTGTATTCAGCTTGTTATTTTGTTCTTGAATGGTTTTCTTGAGCTCTTCCAGGGTACTATCTGTGTTCTCCTTGTTTTGTTTGAGGTTTGCTTAAGCTCTTGCAGAGTTCTGTAAGCATATCTTCTAAATTCCTTCTCAGATAATTCTATTGCCTCCTCCTCTTCCACATTTAATGAGATTTTTGTTTGGGATTTTATTTCTATTGTTTTATCCTTTTTTGTTTGTTTGTTTGATTAATTGATTTGAGGTTGCCTGCTGTTTCCTAGATATTTTGAAGTTGTTGACTTTAACTGTTAGTTATGTATCGATTTGTTTTGCCTTAATTTTATGTTTAAATATTTTTGCAAGGGGTGGAGCTGGTGTATTTTATGTTTTTAGTTGTTAATTCAGGTGTGCTGGTTGCTCTGCAGTTTTCTTTGTGTTGATGGAATCACTGGGGAATGTGGGTGCATGTCTGTGTTCATCATGAAGGGGATTTAGAGTTGGGACGAGCAGGTGTTGTGATGGCTTAATGTGGTTCTTCTATTGGGTAAGGCAGAGGAGAAGGAGAAAAAAAGAGGAGGAAAAGAAAAAGAAAAAAAATTAAAACCCAAGACACCAGTAGCTAGTCTCTGGTGTCCATGTTTCCATGGTTACTGCTCGTTCTGTGGTTTTATTTTGAGTCTGCTTGGGATGGCTACCAATGATGACATTTTGTTGTTACGCACAGACTGACAGTTCAAAATCAGCAAAGATACCAATGATTAGGGGGCTGCTACTTTCCATTTGGGTCAGACAGCCACAAAAAAACCTGTACTCCAGACCCCTCAGTGCCAAAAAACTGTCCTGGAAGAGCTAGACCCCAGCCCTGCGCTGTGAGCTTATCCCAGGGCCTGCCCACCTGCAGCATGTACCCCCCACCTTTCTGCTCCCAGGTCAGCAGCCACCTGAGCCAGTGGGGTCTCTGCTCTGTTTCAGAAATGTTATCCACTTATTCAGCTCAGTTCCCAAAACTACTGTCAGAAGTGTCGACTGTGAGCAGTCCAAGTCCCCAAGGCCAATGCCAGCTACTTGGTGTTCCTGTTTTCTTATTTCCTCCTCAGCTTTCTGTAGTATTGTTCAGAAAGTTTTCTGTTTCTCTGCCTCACCCACCACTGGGCAGGTTCATTTATTTTTATTTTGCCCAGATATATACCCTGCTGCTGATGCTTCTTTTCTTTTTCTTTTTTTTCTTCCTCCTTCTCTACTAAATCTGGTCTTCTACAACTCAATGAGCTATTGACAACCCCAGAATCCCTGCTCCAAACTGCTACACCTAGTTTTTCAGGCATTAAGAGGCTAGAGGGAACAAATGTTTGGGCTTCAGGTATGACACCATCTTCCCTGCCCAGTTTAGATGAGTTTTGATAAATGTATACACCAGCGTAACTATCACACCAATGAAGATGTAGGACATTCCCTAGAAAACATATAGAACATTTCTATCACCTCAGAAAATGCTTACATTTATGTTTAGTATCCATTTTTATTCAAAGTTTATTATGACTAAGGTTTGAGGTTTTGTTTTGTGTGTGTGTGTGTATGTGTGTGTATGATTATTCAATTCTTCTAGCACCATTTAATGAAGAGACAATTGTATTAGTTTCCTATTGCTGCTGTAATAAATTACCAGAAATTTAGTGACTTAACACATTATTATTATACTCAAGTTTAGAAGTTTAGTCTCATTGGATTAAAGTCAATGTGTCATCAGTGCTTCAGGGAGGTAAGGATTCCTTCTTTTCCTTTTCCAGGTCTGGAAGCAGCCTGCAATCCTTGGCCCATGACCCATTCCTCCATTTTAAAACCAGTAGCATAGCCGTGTCACATATTCATTGACTTTGCTTATCTTATCAATTGGCTTCTCTTGTCTCTCTCTTATTAAACCCACTGCTATCAAGTTGATTCCAATTGGTATTGGCCCTCTTTGGATTTCCAAGGCAGCAAATCTTTATGGAAGTAGATTGCCCCATCTTCCTTCTGAGAAGCAGCTAGTGGGTTTGAACCACCAGCCTTCTGGTTAGCAGTCAAATGCCTTAGGCAATGTACCACCAGAGCTCCTTTCTCTCTTTTTAAGACCTTGGCCCCACAGAGATAATCCAGGATAATCTTTCCACCTCAAGACCTTTAACTTAATAACACCAACAAAGTTCCTTTTGTCATGTAAGGCAACATCTTTGTAGATTTCAAAGATTAGAATTTGGGTAGCCATTACTCAGCCTACCACAAGTATCATTCAATTTTTGTTGAAAATAAGTTGACCATATGTGTATAGGTCTATTTTTGGACCTTTAATTCTATTCTATTGTTCTATATGTCTACCTTACTCCAATACCACACTGTCATGATTACCCTAGTTTTATAATAATTTTTGAATTCATGTAGTATGAGCCCTCCACTCTGTTCTAATTTTTCAAACACATTTTGGCTATTCTAGGTACTCCTTATTTACATATATGTAAATATTATTCATATATATGTGTGTGTGTGTGTGTGTGTGTGTGTATATATATATATATATATATACATATACATATACATATATAACTCAAAAACCAAATTCACTGCTGTTGAGTTGATTCGACTCATAGTGACCGCTCCTTGTGTTTCTGAGGCAGTATCTCTATGGAAGTAGATTGCCCAGTCTTCCTTCTAAGGAGTGGCTGGTGGATTTGAACTGCCAGCCTCTGGTTAGCAGTCAAATGCCTTAGGTACTATGCCACCAGAGCTCTTATATATGTGTGTGTGTGTGTATGTATGCATGTGTGTATATATATATATATAGTTTAAAAACAAATTTTCAATATCTATATCAAAACCTAAGGAAGGTTGGACAATCCTACTTCCGTAATGATACTGCCTCGGAAACCCAAGGAGGGGTCGCTATGAGTCGGGGCCGACTCCACGGCACATAACAACAACAACAACATATCAAAACCTGGTAGCATAGTAGCTAAGGCACTTGACTGCTAACCAGAAGGCTGGCGGTTCAAACCTACCAGCCACTCCTCAGAAGGAAGGTTGGGCAATGATACTGCCTCGGAAACCCAAGGAGGGGTCGCCATGAGTCAGGGCTGAATCGATGGTACATAATAACAACAACAACAACAACAACAATATCAAAACCTATAGCTCTGTTTGAGCAGAATTGATATATTAACCTTTTATAAACACCAATTTAGTCAAATTGACAGTTTTGTTCAATACATATTTATACATGTTCTATCCATTATTGAAGGACCTCTGGTGGCATAGTGCTTAAGGCATTTGACTGCTAACCAGAAAGTTGGTGGCTCAAACCCCCCAGCCACTCCACAGAAGGAAGGCTGGGGAATCTACTTCCATAAAGATTTACCACCTTGGAAACTCAAAGGGGGTCGCTATGAGTTGGAATTGACTTGATGGCAGTGAATTTGGTTTTTTGTTTATCTGTTATTGAGAATGTGGTATTGATATCTCAAACTGTGTTAATTACATATTAATCAATTTTTTCAATTGTTGAAAGTACTTACAGGTCTCATACAGTTTATGTTCACAGAGTAGCTTTATTATAGGCAAAGGATACAGTACAACAATAGCAGAAATAGCAGAAAATAGCAGATATGTATTGAAAGGACCTGGAGACTTCAGGCATAGGATTCTTTTTCTTCCTGCCACTAGGTCACCTTATGGAGCACTCAAGGTGATGCTCATTCTCTGAGTGAGTCTCAAACCACCACCAGTCTGAATACAAGCAAAGCACCTCAATACCAAAATCCCAAAGTCTGTTCATGATGGGGTCTTTTAAAGTGTGCTGGTCATCTCTGGTGGCATAGTGCTTAAGGGATTTGACTGCTAACCAGAAGGCTGATGGTTCAAACCCGCCAGCCACTCCTCAGAAGGAAGGTTGGGCAATCTACTTCCATAGTGATACCGCCTCAGAAACCCAAGGAAGGGTAACTGTGACTCAGATCCCACTCCACACAGTAGTTGCGTTTCTATTGCATTGGTCACGGAGGCGTAGTTTAATCATGCAACTGGCCTTAACTATTGGAGTCCCCTTCCCCTGCCCCAGAGCCTACTGGAGCTACATGCAAATCATAAATCCAGTGATTATTTCTAAATAATTCTATGAAGCTGTTGCTTCTTGCTGTAAACTTATGGTTACAGAACATCATAATCTTTAGTTAGTAGCTTCCATAGCATGGACTAAGGAACAATAACTTTGAAGATAGATATGCAGTCAATCCAGACCAATTAAGATTAACAATTTTGGAGGTGTATCTCACCTCTGTAGCCTTTGATCAAAGCTCTTTTTATCTGTTTTAAAAGATTTATAACATCCCAAATAGAAACTCAATACTCCTTAAGTAATAACTCTCTATTTTCCATCCACTCAGCCTGCATTTGCCAATTTTAGATATTATATGTAAGTGAGGTCATACAATATTTGTCCTTTTGTGTTTGACTTATTTCACCTAGTAAAATGTACTAGGTGTGACAGTATGTATCAGAATTTCATTTTTTTCCTATGGTTAAGTAATATTACATTGTATGAATATACCACATTTTGTTTGTCCATTCATTTATTGATGGACACGTGGTATTTTCACATTTTGTGTATTGTGAATAATGCTGCAATGAACATTGCTGTTTAAGTATCTGTTAGTCTCTGCTTTCAAATCTTTTGGGTATCTACCTAGGAGTGGAATTGCTGAATCATGTGGTAAGTATGTGTTTAACATTTTAGGAACTGCCAAATGATAGAGTGATTTTTGATAAATTTAATTTCTTTAATAGATTTAGGACTATTCAGCTTTTTCATTTCTATTCCTTTTTCTGTTACTTTGGTAAATTGTGTATTTGTATATTTATGCTAAAAATATATTGGCATAAATGTGTTTATATTTTCATACTGTCTTTTTATAGTCTGCGGTATCTGTAGTAGAGTACTTGTTTGTGTATATATTGGTGTTTTCAGTCATCTTTTATTTTTCAATAAGTCTTGCTAGGGTTTTATTATTTTTATTAATCTTTTTAAAATACATACTTGGCCTTGTTAATTTTCTCTATTGTTATATTGTCCTCCCACCCCCACTATTTTTATTGTCACTGTATTATTTCCATCCTTCTACCGATTTTAATTTGCTCTATTTTTTAGCTTCTTGTGGTGGAACCTTAAATTGTTGGTTATGATCACAGCTTCTTTTCCAACATAAGCATTTCAAGTAACAACATTTCCTCTAATGTTGCTTTGGATAAGCTGCCCAGTGTTGATATGTTTGTTGTGCTTTCATTATCGATCATTATGAAATGTTAACTATTTTTAATTTTTATATCTTTTTTGAGCCATCTGTTAGTAAGAAATGTGTTTTATAATTTTCAGATATTTGGAGATTTTCTAAATCTTATTGAGTTTTACTTTATATTTTGCTTAGAGAACATATTCTGTAAGATTTCATCTTAAATAATTACATTAAATTAACATTAATTGCAGCTCAGCATATCATTTACATTGGAGAACATTCCTTGTGCATTTGGAAAGTTGGTGGGTGTGGTGTTGTATGAATGTCAAATATGATAACATCTTTGATAGTCTCATTCAAATCTCATATACTCTTATTTTATTCTAGTCATTCTACCATTTACTAAAAAGGAGATAACAAAATTTCCAAATATGATTATTATTTGTCTATTTCTCCATTTAATTCTCTCAATTTTTACATCAAACTATCCTTGGGTTACAAATAAGATCCATTCCTAGGTGTGTCTTTAAGTCTAATTCATAGGTAAGTTGAAATAGGTGTATATAGTTCTATTTAGCCTTGCTTTAGTGCCAGAAAAGACTCAGAGCCTTTTCAATGATTTAAAACCTGCACATGCAGCAAGAGAAGTTGATTGTGATGAATAATTTGTTCCAAGTGAGAGTTAATTTGGTCATTTCAAAATCAGGGCAAATTTATATAACATAAAAGGCAAGTAGTTGTCTGTTAATTCTTTAAAAAAAAAAAAAAAAAAAAAAAAAACCAACTTGGTTTTACATTCAATAGTTCATGTACATTTGATTTCACACCCTGATTACCATTCCTGACTGTAACAAACTCTCTTCCTTTCCCATCCCTGTGATTACCCCCTCCCTATGCTCTTCTTAACTATGTACTCCTGCCTATCCAGCTTTCCCTCTATGTGAATGCTCCATTGGTGCCTCATGGCTGATGGCTCTAAAGGGGGTGTCTCCCTAGAGTAGGTGAGTACATTGCCCTGGGGTAGGTGTTCTGCATGTAGGTCTTTCTATACTGTTGGACTGAGACGCAGTCCAGTCATGGGAGTGAGTCCAATTCTAGGCCCTAAGGATAACCCAGGAAAATAGTCTTGGGGGTTCCACCAAACTCTATCTGACCAGTAATTCCAGTCATTTTTGTGTTTTGTTCCACATTTTCCTTCCCACTCTATGCAGGATCTCCAGTTTTGATCCTTTCCAAGTGGTTGGCATTGGTAGCTGGACACCATGGAGTTCTTCTGGTCCAGGGTTGTGAAGGCTGAGGTCCTCATGTTCCATATTATGCTTGGACTAATTGTTTCCAGATGCCTGTGATTTTCTTCACCCTTCTTTGATTCAGATGAAAGGAGACCAATAGTTGCATTTTAGATGGTCTTTCAAAAACTTTTAAGATCCCAGTTGTTAGTCACCAAACTAGGTTGTGAAATAAGATTTTTATGTACTATGGTGTGCCAGTTGAGCATAATGTTCCCCAAGGCTATGATCTCGAGTCAACAGACCTGGTGATTCTCTCTCTCAAGGTGTTTGATTATCTCTGCAAAGTTACTCCAACTCAGTCTTCTGCTGCTTCAGTAATGTGTGTGGCTAATGTTGTAGCACAAGTGCAAATGTAAGATAATCCTCAGCCAAATGTATCCTTCCTTGGTCTAGGGTATATTCCAGTTTGCCGACCCCACTTGATCTTCTCACTTGTTTGTGCATTTATCTGTAGCCTGGTGTTTGGTTTTAGTGGCAATGTAGTATTGTGCATGTTGTTGTTGTTGTTGTCATGTGCCATCGAGTAGTTAATATATGGTTAATTCTTAACTGAGGGACTGCCTCTATTTTGAAAATCTGTGTTTAAGCAAATGCATTTATGATACATATGTCATCTATGAATTTATCATTTTAATATTATGAAATGTATCTCTCTACATCTAATAATATCCTTTGTGTTGCACCTGCTTTCCTAAGACTAGTGTTTGTTTGGTCTATCATTTTTCATCCTTTTACTTTCAACCTAATTGTGTCTTTATATTTAATGAACTATGGCCCTAATAAATATCATATAATTAGATTTCAATTTTATTACCTAATCTCATTATCTCTGACTTTTAATTATATTGTTTGATAATTATTCATATGGTTATAATTATTTTGCAATAACTTAAATGGTGGGTTATAGAACTTATCTTTTATTATTTGTAATTTCTTTGTGTCATCAGTTCTGTGTTCCCCTCTTCCTTATTTTGTGCCTCCTTTTGGGATTATTAATATTTTACTATACCATTTAACTTTACTATTGTCTTTTTAGCTCTACTTCTTCTATTTTTTGTTAGTGGTTACTATAGACCAGTGCTGTCATCTAGAACTGTGATGATGAAAAAGTTCTATTTTGCATAGCCACTTGTGAAAACTAAGCATTTGAAATTTGGTTACTCAGACAGATGAGTTGTATTTGAAACTTTATTAAAATTAATAATTTTTTTTTTTACTTTTACTGTGATGAACATATATACAACAATATATTCACCAACATAACAACTTCCCTATTTACAGCTGAGGGACATTGATGATATTCTCCATGTTGTGCCATCATTATTGCTATCCTTTTGCAAAATATTCCACCATCATTGCCATAAACTCAATGCCTTGCAAACAAAAGCTTCCCCTTTGCCCCCTCCCTCCTACCCCTGGCAACCGCTAACAATCTTTGGTTTCTATATATTTATTTTTCAACCTATCTAGGAATTTAGCCTCCCCTCCCTTCTCATTCCTGGTAACCAACAAAGTTTTCTTCTATGTATAAACCTTTCCTTGACTTTTTACAATAGAGGACTAATACAATATTTGTCCTGTGGTTAACTTATTCCACTCAGCATGGTGTCCCAAGTTCATCCATGTTATGTGGTGTTTTGCAGATTCTACTTTATTCTTTAGGGTTGCATAGTATTCCATTGTGTACTTGTACCACAGTTTGTTTATCCATTCCTCAGTTGATGGGCACTTAGTTTTTTTTCCAGCTCTTTGCTATTGTAAATAGTCCTGCTATGAACATGGGCGTGCACGTATCTATTCATGTCCTGCCTCTCACTTCTTTAGGATATATACCCAGTAATGGGATTGCTAGATCAAATAGTGTTTCTATTTCCAACTTTTTAAGGAATCACCATACTGATTTCCACGGTGTCTATATCATTTGACAGTCCCAGCAGCAGTATATGAGAGTCTCAGTCTCCCCACATTCTTGCTAGCATCTGTTATTTTCTGTCTTGTTGAACTTTGCTATTAATGCTGGATGAAATGGTTGTTTTGATTTGCATCTCTCTAATGGCTAATGATCATAAACATTTCTTCAAGTGTTTGTTGGCTACCTGACTATCTTCTCCAGTGAAGTCTCTGTTCATATCTTCTACTCATTTATTAATTGCATTGTTTGTCTCTTTTATATTGAGGTGCTGGAGTTTTCTATAAATTTTAGAGGTAAGTCCTTTGTCTGATAAGTCATTGCTGAATTTTATTTTCCATTCTGTAGGTTTTCTTTTTATTCTTTTGGAGAAGTCTTTTGATACACATAAGAATTTAATTTTTAGAAGATCTCAATTATCTAGGTTCTCTTCAGTTTCTGCAACTTGGGTTATGCTTGATAGTCTATTTATGGCATAAATTGCGGTTCCTAGGTTTGCCACCACCCCCCTTTTTTTCTTCGATGAACTTCATAGTTGTAGGTTTCACACTTAAGTCTTTGATCTATCTGGAGTTAGTTTTTTTGTACAGTGTGAGGTATGGATCTTGCTTCATTTTTCTGCAAATGGATATCCAGTTTTGCCAGCACCATTTGTGAAAGAGATTATCTCTTTCACATATAATGGATTCTCTTTCACATATAATGGATTTCAGACTTTGTCAAAGATCAGCTGACCATAGGTCAATGGATCAATTTCTGGGTTCTCAATTCTGTCTCACTGGTCTATGTGTCTGTCGTTTTGACAACAGTGGCTGTGTAGTAGGTTTGAAGATTTGTGAATGTGAGACCTCCTACTTCATTCTTCTTCTTCTTTAGCATTTTGCTTATCTGAGAGCTCTTTCCTTTCCGTATAAAATTAGTAATTGGGTTTTCCACGTCTTTAAAGAATGTTGATGGAATCGGGATCAGGATTACATTGATAGTATTGACATTTTCACGATGTTTAATCTTCCTATCCATGAGCATGATATGTCCTTCAGATTTATGTAGATCTCTTTTAGTTCCTTGAAGTAATGTTTTATAGTTTTCTTTGCATAGGTCTTTTGTGTTCCTGCTAAGATTTATTTTCAAATATGTTTTTGGTAGCTATTATAAATGGTATTGATTTCCTTATTTCCTTTTCAGAGACCTATTTCCTATTGTAGAGGAATCCAACTGATTTTTGTATGTTGATCTTGTATCCTGCCACTATGCTAAGTCTTTCAATAAGCTCCAGTAGTTTTCTTGCTGAGTCTCTTGGTTTTCTACATATAGGATCACATCACCTGCGAAGAGGGATAGTTTTATTTCTCTCTTACCATTTGGGTGTCTTTGATTTCCCTTTCTTGCTTTATTCCCCTGGCTAGGACTTCCAATACACTGTTGAATGGAAGTGGTGATGGAGGTTATCCTTGTCTGGTTTCTGTTTGCAATGGGAATGGTTTCAGTCCCTCTCCATTGAAAATGATGATTTCTGTTGGTTTTGTATACATGCCCTTTATTATGTTGAGGAATTTCCCTTCTATTCTTATTTTGCTGAGAGTTTTTATTATAAATGAATGTTGGATTTTATCAAATATGATAATTAAATTTGAGTGTAAACTTGGCTGGACGTGGTTGAATGGCTGGGAAGCTGGTGGTAGTTATTTCCCAAAAAGAGATTGGCAATCAACTCAATCATGAGATCTACCACAAGCAGCTGGGTAGCTGCCTTTGGGATGTGGTCTGCTTCCTGTATATAAGGAGAAGCCTTGGGGATAGTCTCTAGCTTATGGCAAGCTTAAACCCTACATGTAGCCATGTCATTGTTCATCAGCCTGCTATACTCTGCCGACCTTGGGACTTTCAATGGACTTGAGTTAATGGCCTGCTATATGGTTTGGTAACATCAGGACTTTGCCATTTTATTTGTCAACCCTGGGTTTGTTAGTCTCAGCAGCCATCAGCTGTCTGAGTGAAGAAAAGCCTCTAGCTCCAGTGGGCCATGACCTGAAGGCAGAGCTGAACCCCAAGGTTGAGAGGCTTTTACCCAGTCCCTAGAGAC
>NW_006922579.1:158676-159589 GCF_000298275.1 Orycteropus afer afer
CCTTAACAAAGTAGTATTTGAGGTATTTGTCTTAATCTTAGTAATTCTGTCTTCCATTGATTTGATTCTATTCCTTTGTCCACACAATGTGTTATCCATTTCTGAAATCTTAGTGTTAATATTCTGGATTTCTGTGTCATTTTTGTATAATTTCTAATGTTTTGTTTATTTTGTTAATTTGTTCTTGTATTGTTTTCCTAAATTGTTCTAAAGTTTTGTCTGTGTTGTCCTTGATCTTGTCTGTGTTTTCCTTGATCTGTCTCTTAATCCATTGAAGGTGCACAAATATAATTCTTTGGAATCACTTATCAGGGGTTTCAATGCTGCTTCTTCCTCAGCAATGTTTTCTGGGTCTGTATCCTCATCCCTTTTTTCTACTATTTTATCTTGCTTTTTTCTGTTGACTGTGAAGGTCTGTTGTTTCCAAGACATTGTGGTGGTGTTATATTTAATTTGTGGTTGTATGTTGGTATGATTTACACAGAATTTTTTTTCTTCTATTTTGTTTTGATATATCTGCATGAGCAGGGTACTGTGCTCCTCTATGTGCTAGTTGTTAGCACATAGGTACACACCACCTACCTCCTGGTGGGTGTTATAGAGAATGAGAGTATGTGTACAGATCTTTGTTACCTGTTCATAAACAGCAGTTGAGGGTGAGTGTGGTGTTTATGTTTGTGTGTCAACTTGGCTGGGCCTGGTTGCTTGGCTGGGCAGCTGGTGGTAGTTATTCCCCATGATGAGACTGGCAATCAACTCCATGGTGGGATCTACCACAAACAGCTGAGTAATTGTTTTGGGTATGTGGTCTGCTTCCTGTATATAAGCAGCAGCTTTGGGAATGATCTCTAGCTTATGGCACACTTGGACCCAACATGTAGCCATGTCATTATTCAGCAGCCTGCCATGCTCT
>NW_006922579.1:160599-172449 GCF_000298275.1 Orycteropus afer afer
AGAGGTGGGCGTGGGGGATGGCCACACCCATGTTCACCAAGAGTGTGTGGGACACAAGAATAACAAGAGGCATATTGCCTGTCTTCAGCTTCGTTGCTCTGTTCTTGACAGGCGGAGCACACTCCCAGCAAGAACACCACATGCACACCCTCCAAATGGCTGTGTCAGCCTCTTGGAAACACCCAAAATGACTGCACCCTCAGGACAGCTGTCAGCAGTCCACAAGTCTGCCTGTCCTCTTCATCGCTGTTCTCCTTTCTGGTCATCAGGCACCAATGCAGTCCTTGCCCATGTTGCCTTGGTGGGCAGAGCAGATTCTTAGATTGCTATTGAGAAATATTCAAAATGACTGTGCCATAAGGACAGCTGGCAATCCACAGCTCCGTTTGTCCGCTTATTCATTGTTTCATTCAGATTCTTCTACTAGTTGGTATTTAAGCCACTTCTTGATCCTTTCCCTCAGAGTTTAGGGTTCCAGGATCATCTTCTGTATCTATTTCAATTTGTTTCTCATTGCTTTGTTGCAGAGGGTCTGTGTAGTATGTCTGCCTGTTCCACCATCTTGCCAGAACTTCCTAAATTAAGAACTTTTTAAATAGAAATTTCCACATGTAGGAAGTATCTATCATATTGGATGGAACGGTTCTACAGATTGTAATATGCATCCTTGATGTATCACTGTTTACCTAGAATTAATATTATATCACTTTAAATATGTGTGTATGTATGTATGTATGTGTATATAATTTTAAATTTTCTTTTAATATTAAGAGAAAGTGTGTCTTTTATAATTATCCTACTCTTTACCATTTTTTTATTCTCATCTAGAGATTATGTTTCCATTTAATGTCATTTTCCCTGCATACACTGTATATTTTGAATGTCTTCCAATATAGAGGGCTCCATTTTCCAGCACTATCAGACAATATATGAGTCTGTTGTGACTCATAAGCTTTCATTGGCTAATTTTTGAAAATATATCATCATGCCTTTTTTCCTAGTCTGTCTTAGTCCAGAAGCTCTGTTGATAAACCTGCCCACCAGGAGTGACCCTACCAGTGATGTTTGAAATACTGGTGGCCTAGCTTCCAGCATCCTAGTAAGAGGTAAGCCACCACAGAAGGACAAAATGACAGATGGGTAGTGAATTAGGAATATTAGGTAGTTCAAATCAAGTATAAAAGTTTAGGCTGAGTCTCACATCAAATTTGCCAATCTGCTGCAAATTTGCAATCTGCTGGGATGATGTCAGTTACTTTATCTAAAACTTTAAGGAGAAATAAATAATCAAGAACTTTTAAAATGTTTTATCAGAGTCTGTGAAAAATAAGGTTTTCTTCTTACAATGACAGAATTTTTCTATCAATAGTAAAATGTCAGGCAGGGATCATTGTGTGCATCTGCATTTGCTAAGCACATAACAAAAATGTGTTTAGTGATATTCATGAGGAACTACTGGTAACTACTAATGCCATTTCTCTTTCTTCTTCAAATCCTCATTAAACTGCAAACTTTTTGCAAGCAGGTATAACTGTCAGATAGCAGAAAAATCAGCCAATTCACCTTGCCTGGGAAGGCCCAGTTTCATAAAACCAGTTTCTACACTTGTGATATCAAGAGCAAATTTATTTGTTTATTTGTTTGTTTCCACACATATTTCAGGAATCAAAATGAAGTCTTTCTTATAGGTAAACCTAAGAAATTTATTCTGTCAAAATGAAATAAATAGGAATACAATTATATTCAGAGAATGATTTAATCAGCATCTCAGTCTAAACAATGAATTTCCCAATTATGCCCATATTGTAGCCTATTCTTTCTACTATTTAACTATGGTTCTTTGTTCTTGAGCCTTCCCTTTCTTATTGTGCATATAAATGAATGGACGGCTGCCTCTGGGGGGATTAAAACTGATTTTCTGGGAAAATACTTTTACACAATTAAGTGCTTCTTTTAAAGATAAGTACTATAGGTTATGTGAACAATTATAGCCCCTTAAGCTACTAAACCCCATGGGTAATCTACAGCCATACTTTATTTTTTCAGCACATCATTGTTTATGAAATATGTCAGAAATATTATACAATTCAAGCTATCAAGAAAAAGTGGTTTGAAATTCATATTAAATGAAAAAAAAAAACTCACTGCCATGGACTTATTTCCGGCTCTTAGTGACCCCTCCTTGGGTTTCTGAAGCTGTATCTCTACAGAAGTAGATTGCCCAATCTTCCTTCCCAGGAGTGGTTGGTAGGTTTGAACCACCAGCTTTCTGGTTAGCAGTCAAATATCTTAGGCACTACCCACCAGCTATAAGAAAAAAAATCCATGTCATTGATTCATTGATTTGTTAATACATGAAATGTGTGTGTGTGTGTGTGTGTGTGTGTGTATATATAATATATATATATATATTATATATATATATATATATATATATATATATATAAGCTCTGGTGGTGTAGTAGCTAAGGCATTTGACTGCTAACCAGAAGGCTGGTGGTTCAAACCCACCAGCCACTCCTCGGAAGGAAGGTTGGGCAATCTACCTCCATAGTTATACAGCCTCGGAAGCCCAAGGAGGGGTTGCTATGATTTTGATCCAACTCCTACCATTTTAAAAAGACATTTATCTGAAATATGTAGATATGTAAAAGGTGAGGATTCTAATTACCGGCCTAGATTTGATACAGCTAAAATAGTAACACTAACTCAAATCATACTGGCTAAGAACTTTTTAAAAGAATCTTTGGTGGTGCAATGGTTAAGTGCTTAGCTGCAAGCCAAAAGGTTAGTGATTCTAACCCATCAATAACCCCATCACCAAGACTTGGCAATCTGCTTCCTTTAACATTGAAGGAGCTCTGGTGGTGATTTACCATCTGGGAAACCCACCGGGGTTGTTGGTACAGCTTAGGAAACCCTATGGGGCAGTTCTACTCTGTCCTATAGGATTGTTATGAGTTGGAATTGACTCAGCAACACACAATAACAAGAACTTTGCAGCATTGTCAATTTGATCAGATATTTGGGTATTTTCTCTCTCTATGTAGCTACATTATGAAACTTTTCCCTGTGAAGATTAGATTAGTGTTTATTAATAATTAATTTACATGTAACATAAATATTTGTGATTTAAATAATTCTATTTCTCTTATCTCTTGATTTCATGCCTTCCCCTCTCTTTTTCTCTCCCCCCTCAATCTCTTAATCTATCACTTCACTTTCACAAATAATTACTTTGCTAATAACCTCCTTCTAAGTCATCACACTCTCTGGATAGATGATCTGCATTTGCCTTCTATTTCTAGGGAGAAGTCTCCTTTAAAAAATATTATTTATTGTCAAATATTTCTCCTCTGTTTGTCATTGGGGTTGAATATATCGGATTTCCTGGCAGTCTTTTTTTTTTTAAATTATGATTTGGGTGAAAGTTTACAGAGCAAATTCGTTTTCCATACAGCAGTTCATACACATTTTGTTTCATGACATTGACTGAAATTCCCCATAATGTAGCTCTTCCTCCCTATAGTTACCTCCTCCCTGTGTTCTTCCCTTCCATACACTCCCACCCTGAGCTATCTCCCTGTGCAAACACTGCCCTTCTGTTCTCCCTTGATTGATTACTTCAAGGAATGTATATATCTGATATAAATGTTCAGCTCATATGCCTGTCTACTGTTTGACCAAAAGTCACAGAAGTGTGTTCAGTTCCAGACCTAAAGGGTAACTAGGGGTCATAGTCTCAGGGGTCCTCTATCAGGCTCTATCAGAGCAGCAAACCTGGTCTTTTTTTGTGATTTTGAGTTTTGTTTCACATCGTTCTCCCATTCTATCAAGTATGTATTGTACCAATCCACCACTAAGTGATTGACAGTGGTAGCCAGGCACCATCTAGTTCTTCTGGTCTCATGGTCATATAGGCTGAGGATCACATGGTCTACTAGTTCCTTGGACTAATTGTTTCCATGCAACTTGGTTTTCTTCATTCTTCTTTGCTCTGGATGAGTAGAGACCCATCATTGTATCTAGATGGCAGCTTACAAGCTGTTAAGACCTCAGTCACTATTCACCAAAGTAGGATGTAGAACAACAATATTTTTGTGTAGTATGTTATGCTAGTTGAGCTTGACATGTCATGCAACCATGGTCCCAAGCCCACAGGTCCAACTACTTGCTCCCTGAGGGTAGTTGGCTGTGGCCATAACCTAGCCCTTATCAGCTCTACCATATACCTAGACATTCTTCCAACAAATACAAACACTCAAGTAGAAACATCGTCTGCCAACACTATACATTGTTAAGGGCACACTCTTTCTGGCAGTCTTTTGCATCTCGTGAAGGAAGAAACAGAGCAGGAATACATTGGGCAAGGAAAATTATACATTATCCTACCATGGGAACTTTTTTGGGAATGGTTATTTCCTCCTTTTTCTTATATTTATTCTCCTTTTACTGCTTTGGCTTAAATGTATGTTTTGGTTACTTCATACTGCTCTAACACAAAAATACCACAAATGGGATGGCTTTAACAAACAGGAGTTTATTCTCTTACAGTTTTGGAGGCTAGAAGTTGAGTTCAAAGTGCCAGGCTCTAGGGACTGGGTGAAAGCCCTTCAACCCTGGGCTTCAGCTCTGCCTCCTGCTCCCAGCCCACTGAAGCTGGAAGCTTTTCTTCCTTCAGGCAGCTGCTGGCTGCTGAGGCTAACAAACACAAGGTCAACAGGTGAAAAGACATAGTCCCCGTATTACCAAATAACATGACAGACCACTAATTCAAGTCCAGAAAAAGTCCCAAGATAGGCAGAACATAGCAAGCTTTTGAACAATGACTTGGCCACATTAGGGTTCAAGCATGCCAAAAAGCTATAGACCATTCCCAAAACTTCTCCTTGGATATGGGAAGCAGACCACATCCCTAAAGCAGCTATTCAACTGCTCGTGGCAGATTCCACCATGGTGTTGATTACCAGTCTCATCATGGGGAATAACTGCTACCAGCTGCCCAGCCACTCAACACCAGGCCCAGCCAAGTTGAAAGTGACGCATAACCTTAACTACCACAATGTATTTACAATTTTCTGTGTGCATCTTTTTGAACTCTTATTGCAGTATGTTGATGTCTTAGTTTTCTAGTGCTGCTATAACAGAAATACCACAAGTGGATGGCTTTAACAAATAGGAATTTATTCTTTCACAGTTTAGGAGGCTAGAAATCTGAGTTCAGAGTTCCTGCTCTAGAGGCTGGGTGAAGGCCCCACAGCCTTAGGTTTCAGCTCTGCCTCTTGTTCCAGGCCCACTGGAACTGGAGCTGGAGGCATCTCCTAACTCATGTAGTTGCTGGCTGGTGAGGCTGACAAACCCAAGGTTGGCAGGTAAAATGGCACAAACCCAAGATTGGTAGGAAACATGACAAGCCACTGATTCAGGTCCAGAAACTGGAGATGAAGACTTGGCCAAATGCAGGATCTAAAATGTGCCACAGAGCTAGAAACCTTTCTCAAATATTCTCCATATATACTGGAAGCAGGCCACACCCCAAAGGCAACATCCCTTCACTGACTAGGTTCTCACAGCAGACTCCATCATGGAAATGATTACAATCTCATCATGAGACATAACTGCATCCAGCTGCCAAGCCATTCAAAACCATGGCCCAACCAAGTTGACACACAACTTTAACTACCAGAGTTGGACACAGAGGATTGTAGTTATGTTTTGATGCTTATATATATCCTCCTATGTGAGTGACTGATAAGTTAATTCTGTTTTGTATTTTGAAACAGCTTAACACATGGATAATACTTTATTTAAAACATCTAAAATAATTGTGCTATTTAAATAATAGAAATTGCATTAACAAAAATAAATAATAGCAAGATGTGATTGAATATATCTTAGTCATATCACCTATTCCTGTCACCTCTCTTTCCCCATTGTGGTTGCTCAATTAATGTTTCTGAGTCAAATGATTAACAAAGCTATTTTAACAGCTGACCACATTGAAGTAAAAAGAAATGAGTAACTGATAAGGATCTAATATTTAAAATATGTAGAAAAATTTTACCATTTAACAACAAAAAGACAAATGATTCAATCAAAAATTGGGCAAAGGATATGAACTGACATTTCACCAAAAATGATATTTAAATGGCCAACAGACACATGAAAAGTGCCTCAACATCATTAGCCATTAGAAACATGTAAATCAAAGCCACAATGAGATACCATTTCACCCACAGTAGGTAGCCAAGATTAAAAAGGAAAAAACAAATAAAAACCAGGAAACAGCATGTGTTGGAGGGGATGTGGAGAAATCGGGAGCCTCATTCATTACTGGTGTGAATGTAAAATAGTATAGCCATTGTGGAAAACAATCTGGAGTTTCCTCAAAAACTAGAGGTAGAGCTGCCATATGACCCAGCAATTGCATTTCTGGGTATATACCCTAAGGAACTAATAAAAGTAACATGAATAGACATATACACACCTATGTTCATCAAAACACTATTCACAATAGCAAAAAGATGGTAACAACTTAAGTGCCCATCAGTGGATGAATGGATAAATAAAATGCTGTACATACATACAGTGGAATGCTACTCAGCAATAAAGAAAAATGAGTTCCCAAAACATCTTGGAACATGGATTAACTTTGAGGATATTATGTTGAATTAAACAAACCAGTTACAAAAGAGATTGTACGTTCTAACTTTTATGAAATGATGTGATCATGTAAATATACAGAAATTCATGCTCATGAGTGGTTACCAGGGGTAGGAAGGAGGGGAATTCACTCTTTCAGATAGTAGCTATTTGTTATTTTTGGTTATGGGAAAGGTTTCACTGAATGAGGGTGAAGTGTACACAACATCAATAAAAAGCATACAACAAAAAAGGACCTGATGTTCATTGTTGTCAGGTGCCATCGAGTCATCTTCTACTTATAGCGATCCTATGCACAGCTGATCGAAACACCGCTGGGTCCCACACCAGCTCCACAATCCTTGCTATAGTTGAGCTTATTGCTGCAGCCACCATGTCAATCCATCTCGTTGAGAGCCTTCCCCTTTTTCATCAACGCTTGACCTTACCAAGCATGACATCCTTCTCCAGGGAATGGTCCCTTCTGATAATATGACCAAAGTAGGTGAGACAAAGTTTGGCCATTCTCTCTTCCAAGGAACATTCTGGCTGTACTTCTTCTGGGACAGATTTGTTACTTCTTTCAGCAGTCCATGGTACTTTCAGAATTCTTCGCCAACACCACAACTCAAAAGCATCAACTCTTCTTCAGTCTTCCTTATTCACTCCAGGGAATCACATGCATATGGGGCAATTGAAAATACCATAGCTATGTCAGGCACACCTTAATTCTCAAGGAGACATTTTTCCTCTTCAGCACTTGAAAGACACCCTTTGCATCCAACTTGTTCAGTGCTATGTGTCATTTGATGTCCTGACTGCTGGTTCCATTGGGGTCAATTATAGAATGAAGCAATGTGAAGTGTTTGACAACTTCAATCATTTCTCCATTTATCATGATGCTCCTTATAGGTCCAGTTGTAAGGATTTTTGTTTTCTTTATATTTAGATGTAATCCATACTGAAGACTGTGTTCTTCAATCTTCATCAGTAAGTGCTTCATGCAAGCACTTACTTTCAGCAAGCAAAATGGTGTCGTTAGTGTATCACAGGTTGTTAAAGATTCTTTTTCCAATCCTGATGCCACATTCTTCTTCATATAGTCCAGCTTCTCGGATTATTTGTTCAGTATACAGATTGAATAAGTATGGTGAAAGGATACAACTTTGACACATTCTCTTCTTGATTTTAAACCATGCAGTGTCCCCTTGTTCTGTTTGAATGACAGCCTCCTCATCTATGTACAGGTTCCTCATGACTACAATTAAGTGTTCTGGAATTCCCACTCCTTTCAATATTATTTGTTACAATCCACACAAACAAATGTTTTTGCATAGTCAGTAAAACACAAGTAAGCATCTTACTAGTATTCTTTGCTTTGAGCCAAGATCTATCTGACATCAGCAATGATATCTCTTGTTCCATACCATCTTCTGAATCCAGTTTGCAGTTCTGGAAGTTCTCTGTCAATATACTTCTGAAACCGTTTTTTAGTTATATTCAGCAAGATTTTACTTATGTGTGATATTATTGATATTGTTTGATAATTTCCACATTCTCAGGAATCACCTTTCTTTGAGATGGGTACAAATACAGATCTCTTCCAGTCAGTGGGCCAGGTAGCTGTCTTCCAAATCTCTTGGCATAACTGAATGAGTGCCTCCAGTGGGGCATCTGTTTGGTGAAACATCTCAATGGGTAATCTGTCAATTCCTGGAGCCTTGTTTTTTGCCAATTCTTCCAGTGAAGCTTCGACTTCTTCCTTCAGTACTGTTGGTTCTTAAACATATGCCACCTCCTGAAATGGATGAAGATCGACCAGTCCTTTTTGGTACAGTGATTGTGTATTCCTTCCATCTTCTTTTGATGCTTCCTGCATCATTCAATATTTTGCCCATAGAATCCTTCAATATTGCAACTTGAGGCTTAAATTTTTTCTTTCAGCTTGAGAAATGCCCAGCATGTTCTTCCCTTTTGGTTTTCTGACTCCAGGTCTTTACACATTTCATTATAGTAATTGGCTTTGTCTACTTGAGCTGCTCTTTGTAATCTTCTATTCAGCTCTTTTATCTTCTCATTTCTTCCATTTGCTTTAGCTACTCTCTGTTCAAAGGCATGTTTCAGAGACTCTTCTGACATCCATTTTTGTCTTTTCTTTCTTTCCTGTCTCATTAATGACCTTTTGCTTTCTTCATATATAATCTCTTTTATGTCATCCCTTAACTCCCCTGATCTTCAGTCATTAGTGTTCATTGCATCAATCTGTTCTTGACATGGTCTCTAAATTCAGGTGGTATATACTGAAGGTCATACTTTGGCTCTCATGGATTTGTTTTAATTTGCTTCAACTTCGTCATAAACTTGCATATTAGCATTTGTTGGTCTAACTAAAGATATTGCGTTTCTCCTGTGTCTCTTTCTCTAGATAGATTTTATATGATTCCTGTGTACTCCATGTGTAGTCATTGTGTATGTCATTGGAAAAAAAAATGTATTTGCAATGAATAAGTTGTTGTTGTTGTTGTAGTTGTTAGTTGTAATCATCAAGTCAGTTCTGACTCGTAGCAACCCTGCATAGAACAGAACAAAACACTACCTGGTCCAGTGCCATCCTTACAATCATTGCTATGCTTGATCCTGTCAGTGCAGCAACTGTGTCCCATCTTGTTCAGGATCTGCCCCCTTTTCACTGACCCTCTACTTTACTGAGCATAATATACTTGAGAGATGAAGTCTGGCCAATCTTGCTTTTAAGGAATATTCTAGCTGTACTTCTTCTAAGGAAGATATGTGTTTGTTTCTCTGGCAGTCCGTGGTATAGTCAATATTCTTCACCAACTTCACAATTCAAATGCATCAGTCAAGTCGTTGGTCTTACAAAATTCTATCATTCAATCTCCAGCTTCATTTCTATCACCGAAGCCATATTTTCCAGCTTTAAATCCTTCTTCTTTATTTCCAAATTTCTCATTCCAATCATCAATAATTATTAATGAATCATGATTGCATATTTGATTGATTTCAGACTGTAGAACTCAGCAAAATTCTTCATCAATATCTAAGACTATCTAAGCCTACTAACAGATGCCACCATCTATTTGTGAATATGTCATTCTGTGGGTGGTTTTCATGGATTTGTTTGAAGGATTAGATATCTGAGTTAAATAATTAGGACCATAATCTTGTGGGATATTTTGGTCAACTGTCATAACATAGTTCATAAAGTTATGTTCTACATTCTAGTTTAGTAAGTAGTGTCTATGGCTCATGAATGGCCATCTAAGATACAACTATTGGCCTCTACTCATCCAGATCAAAAGAGAAAGAAGGAAACGAAGGACTCAGTGAAGAAATTAGTGTGCAGGACAAAAAATCTACCCTGAGACCAAAAGAATTAGATGGTTCCCTACTATCACCACCAACTATTCTAATCAGGGCCATAATAGATGGACCCTGATAGAATGGAAAAAAAAGGTAGCACAGAATCTTAGATTTCTATTTAAAAACAAAATCAAACCAGACCAACTGGACTGGCTGAGACTGGAGAACTCCCTGAGACAACTGCCCTGAAGTATTCTTCAAACCTTGAACCAAAGCTAACCCCTGAGACTACTTTTTAGCTAATTAAAAAATTAGCTCAAGAAATAACTATCGCCCATAGGTACTTTACTCCTGTCAAAAGCACCTATATGAGACCAAACAGTCTCTCAAGCAAAGATGAGAATGTAAGGGGTAGGCAAACTCACTTAATGGAAACAACCACCAGAATGGAAATAATGAGAATGTTTATGTCTTGTGAAGAATGCAACAATTTTCATTGAACAACATGTATAGATATTGTGGAATGAAGACTTAAATTGATGTGTAAACCTTCACTGAAAACACAATACTATATTTAAAAAATAAACAAATATGAAAAGAAAGAAAAACAAAGCTATTTTAGTCTTCTTGCAACAATACTTGTCTTAAGTTGCATTTACATAATGTGACTGAATATTTTTAATGCAAATACAACATGCAATATGAATTGTCTTTTTAGCTGTAGCTTCTTTGGATTTATGAGTGTGATGTTTATTTAATTCACAGTTATCACACATCCACAGGTGTATGCCATTTGTTGCAATCTACTTGTGAAAAGTGTTGCTTGCCAGAGCCAAAGCTACATCTGTTATCATATTCAAATTCTTGAAATTTTTTAAAGCATCAGAGAAGCTATATGTTAGAGGCAATCTCAACAATGACTCAATTAAAGAATTATACTAACTGGATATTAGGCATGATGTAAACTCTAGATTATAATTAGGCTTCATCTCTTGATTCCATGCCAGACTGACTCTGTTGACATTGCTTCCCACTCTCCTTTGTTGAGCAGGATGTTTAGGACCTACTCTATATCAGGAGGGAGGTTCTCATGGTATAGTGCCTAAGGCATTTGACTGGTAACCAGAAGGCCAATGGTTCAAATCCACCAGCCATTCCTCAGAAGACTTGACAATCTACTTCTGTAGTGATATCACCTCAGAAACCCAAGGAGGGGTTGCTATGAGTCAGATCTGACTCGACGGCAGTGAGTCTTTCCCAGGAGGAGAGAGGAGTGGATTACTGGTTAAGGCACTAGGAGTACAAGCAATTGTGCTGTACATTTCCCATCTCGGGGTAGGTGAAAGCATGTTGATTTACACAATTTGTTCACTCTTCTAACAGTATGGGATTGTGAGACCATAACTGTAGTTATATTTTAAAATAAATGATTCTGGATGGCATATATTGTATAATAGAGGGAATAGCACAACTGGATATAAAATAGTCTTAAATGAAGTAAATTTCTTGTATAAGGCAATAAATGGGCTAGCTTGCATATTAAGAAAAATTTTCCACACCATCCTCACAATCCTTGCTATGTTTGAGCCCATCGCTGCAATCATTGTGTCAATGCATGTCATTGATGGTCTTTCTCTTTTTCACTGATTTTCCACTTTACCAAGCATGACATGCTTTTTGGATCTGACTTCATGGCAGTGAGTTTGTTTTTTCAGTCTTTTCTGACAACATGACCAAAGTACCCGGCTGTGTTTCTTTCTGTTGTACATAAGATCATTATGAGTCAATATTCTGGTTACCTAGTGCCACTCTGACAGGAATATACCACAGATGGGATGGCCGTAATAAATAGGAGTTTATTCTTACAATTTGGAGGCTTTAAGTCCA
>NW_006922579.1:173199-175860 GCF_000298275.1 Orycteropus afer afer
GGGTTTGAACTGCCAGCCTTCTGGTTAGCAGTCAAGTGCTTTAGCCACTATGCTACCAGAGATGGAAAATTTGACATTGGAACTTTGGAGATGGCCGCACATGATTGATGGAAGTGGTGTCACTGAATTATATGTGTGAATAATGTTGAATTAGCAAATGTGTTTATATTTTTACAACTATACAAAATAAATAAATAGAGCTACTATAAAAAAAGAAAGATAGGATTTTCCATAGGTGGAAATTACCAAAAGAAAAAAAGTTCTGAAAAATATTTGCTTAACAGATATGAATATGACAGCAATTTAATATTCCTAAGCACTGATCAATAAAAAAATGTTGCATTATCTATGAATTCAAAGTCTATACATAGGAAAGATAGAGTGAGATTAGGATGACTGTTAAAGTTGAGTTAAAACAACTATAGACGGAATTTAGCCCAAAGAAGTAGCTAATGCAGTATGTTTGTCCATCATCCTTATCACATTATCAGTCATTTAACTTCTGTTTGCACTCATGCAAATAAGAGAAATTCATTACCTCATGAACAAGCCTATGCATACCCTTGTTACACAATTTTCATTAAAAAAAAAAATTAACCAATGTTTATTTTCATAGAATTTCTGCATGTCAGTAGACTTACGAGAACAAAAGGTAAAGAGCAGGCTAACAGTATGATTCGTCATAAGAAGTCTGAGACTACCAGCTGTGTTGAAAGGTGACATTCTGCTCTATTTCTAGCTGCACTAAGAGTCTAATATGAAAATCAGTGGGAAGGAAATAGTCAATTTAAGATTGTGATTTGATTTAACTTTGAAGTGATACACATACTCTTTTAGTTTTGATATTTCTTATTGATGAAGAATTCCATAATTTTCTATTCCTCTATTAAACAAGTATAGAAAATGCCACTAACATGTACTCTTGCTAACCAAATTTCAATATATAGCTCCTAAGTGTATTGTCAATCTCAAAATCCATCTTGAGGCCTCATTAAATTACTTGGGGGTGTTTGTACAGCTAATTTAACTTAGCTCAGTTATTAAACATTTTGTGCTGACTGTTACAACCTTTTTTGACAGATAATAAAGTGTTTTGTGGCTCAAGTGATGGAGGAGTGGATTATACTGTGCTTCCCCTTTCCTGCTCACCTGCTCTGTCCACCATTCTTCCTTGGAACATCCCACAGGTATTCTTGTAGGGATATCCAAAAGATTCTTTATAAATAGAACACTTCTTTCCTACCCACTGTGAACAGTTTAAGAAATAAAGTCAAAGAATGATAATATGGGAACCAAAATATTGCCTTTGTTACTGACAGTGACCAAATTACTGCATGGTCACAACTTCCACACATTGCTAGCTACACTGGATAACTGGACCATGCTTCTACCCTAAAGAGGCAGACTCCTGGAAAAGTAACAGAATGCATGTCTTTGCAGCAGGCAGCTTTCTCCCAAGAGGAAGGAAGGCAAAAGTGAGTCAAGCATTCTTGGTTAGTCACCTCGATTGCCTATCAGAGAAATCTAGACATCTTCCCAATGGCATAGAGAGCTCAGGAGTATCTGGAGGAAAAAAAATATCTTCATAGAAGCAGAAATAAGAAAAATGTTCCTGATGAGAATATCTGATAAAAAGAAATGGAAAGGGATTCTCTCTGTTTTTGAAATACAGCAGCTCAAATACTTACCCCAAAAAAGCTATTTTTTTTAAACGGATGTCACAGCCAAGTTGAGAAATAATTAGTGGGTACTAATTTTACCCTTTAACTGGTTTCTTCTGCAGCTTGTAAATTTCTTCTATTTTAGGTGCCACAGGGGAGAGAGGGGACAAATTCCAAAACTCCTCAGTCCATACCTGGCGTTGCACTGTGTTCCAACACTTATGTCTCTGCAACCATTTCTATATAATTAATTCCTTCCTTTATTATTTCATACTAAGCCCACATTTAAAAAATCTCCAGGTATTATTAAACAGATATTCATTTAATGCTCTTTTTAGAATTATAGAACCTTAATAAATATCTTAGGAGCTCTGGTAGCATAGTGTCTAAGGCACTTGACTAACCAGAAGGCTGGTGGTTCAAACCCACCAGCCACTCCTCGGAAGGAAGGTTGGGCAATCTACTTCCGTAATGATACTGCCTCGGAAACCCAAGGAGGGGTCACTATGAGTTGGGTCTGACTTGACAGCACATAATGGCAACAACAATAAATATCTTAGTAAACATCTAATCCTATGCTCACATTTTACACTTAAAGAAACTACAGGGATGAATTTAAGATCACAAAAGAAACACACTTTTTAAAAGAAAACATTTCTGATTATAAAATGCATTAAATGACTGGAATATATATATACATATTCTCAAACATAAATATATACATTAGAATATATAAGTATATAGATATATTTATATATGTAGAACTTAACACTTATAAGTCTACAAGGTATGAAACATCATTGTCCTAATTTTATAGATAAGGAACTGAGATTCAAAAGAATTAAGAAATTTTCCCAAGAACAAAAATTTAATAATTGTCATATTTCTGACTTGATCTTATGTGTAACTGACCCCAGAAATGTATATCACTGATAGAAAAATTGAACTGTATAAAGAAGAACATGACATAATGCAAAATTCTGACTTAAAAATACCTGTC
>NW_006922579.1:176201-179705 GCF_000298275.1 Orycteropus afer afer
CACAGTACTTAAGCTCTCAGCAGCTAACCAAAAGTCTGGCTGTTCGAATCCACCCGTTTCTCTGCAGGAGGAAGATGTGGCAGTCTTCTTATATAAGGGTTTACAGCTACTCTGTAACTCTACCTCCTCTGCTTGATAGGGCCTCTGTAAGTCAGAATCCCTCAATGGCAGTTGTTTTTTTTGTTTTGTTGTTTTGGTGGCACCATAGTAAAGCACTCATCTGCTAATCAAAAAGTCTGTCATTTGAACCCATTAGCCTCTCTTGCAGACAACTTACATAAGGATTATAGCCTAGGAAACTCTATGGGGCAGTTCAAATCTATCCTTACTGGGGTGCTATGAATCAGAATGGACTCAGTTAGTTTAGGTTTGAGTTTAGGTGGCAATTCTATGTTTTACTTATTAAGAATTGCCAAAATATGAGTAATGACTGGGATCTTAAAAGCTTGGAAGCGGCCATCGAGATGCAACAATGGGTCACTCCTCATCCAGAGCAAAGAAGAATGAAAAAGATCAAAGACACATGGAAACAATTAGTCCAAGGGCCTGGTACAACATATGATCCTCAGCCTATATGACTATGATACCAGAAGATCTAGATGGTGCCTGGCTACTACTCTCAGCCACTTGGAGGGAGATCTATGTAGAAGATCCTGGATAGAATGGGAGAAAAATGTGGAACAAAACTCAAAATCATAAAAAAGACCAGGCTTACTCATCTGATAGAGTCTGGTGAAACACTCGAGACTATAGCCCCTACCTGCCCTTCAAGTCTGGAATTGAACCCACTTCTGTGACTTCCAGCCAAATAAAAGACAGGCATATGAGCTAAACATTTACATTAGGTAGATACACTCCTTGGAGAGATCAATCGTGGGAGAATAGAAGGGCTGTGTAGCACATGGAGACAGCTTGGGAAGCAGGAAAACATGGGAGGGAAAGACACAGGGAAAAGGTAACTATGAGGAGGAAGTGGGAGGGGAGCTGTTGCATTGTGGGAAATTGCAATCAACGTCATGGGACAAAGTGTATATGAACTGCTGTATAGAAAATGAATTTGCTCCGTAAACTTTCACCCAAATCATAAAATTAAAAATTAAAAAAGAAAAGAATTGCCAAAACATTTTCTAAAGTGGCCACATCCTTTTACATTCCCACCATCAATGTATGAATGTAAGTGTTATTCTTTTCTATGACTTTCTTTGCTTATAAACGTCATCATTTTTCCTATTATTATTTGTAAATCTCTCTTTGTTATAATCAATCAATTACAAATCTTTGAACATTATATGCTAATTAACCTTTAACATACTGCTTTTAATTTTTTGTTTGTTTATAATGTGCATAATAGAAAAATACATTAAAATTTTATTTATAGGGTAGAATTTATTAGTCTTTGGTGGTTTCTTCCATTGCTTAGAACTTTAGAAAATCTTTTCCCTACCAGATAGCACTTAAATTATTGCTCCTTGTTTTTTTCATACCTAAAGCATTTGACTGCTAACCAGAAGTCTGGTGGTACAAACTCACCAGCCACTCCTTGAAGGAAGGTTGAGCAATCTACTTCCTTAGTGATACCGCCTCGGAAACCCAAGGAGGGGTTGCTGTGATTTGCAATCCACTCTACAGCATTGAGTTTGTTTGTTTGTTTTTAATATCCGAATTTTATTTTGATATACATTATGTGTCCATATCTGTGTGGAATCTCTAACACTTCTCTATTCACAGATGAAATCACAGAATTGTTTATAAAGTGATCTGGGTCAATCTCACTCCTCTTAAGACTTGTTAATACTATTAATATCATTTTGGCTTCAGACCAAATTTCAATTTCCTAATTTACTTCAGTGATACCTGATAAATAATTTGTACTGTGTCTTTGGTTCTTAAATACAAATTGTATCTTCAAAATCTGGCCTTTACACCCCTCTTGTATCCTCAATTTCTATTGTGCTATGGTGTAATGCCTAAGGCATTTGACTGCTAACCAGAAGACTGGCAGTTCAAACCCACCAGCCACTCCTTGGAAGGAAGGTTGGGTGGCCAATCTACTTCCAATCTTTTCTGCCTCGGAAACCCAAGGAGGGGTCACTATGAGTTGGATCTGACTCAGTGCCAGTGAGTTTGTTTTTTTGGTTTATGGCCAAGTACAGTTTATTGCCTTGATTGAATTTCTTTTTCTAAACAGTCAATTTACCAAACATTACTTTTCCCATTGGGTATGTGGCACTGTGTGTTAGTGTGTACATGTGTGTGCATTTAGACCACATATGTTGCTTTTGTTATACAGTTTTTTAATCAAACAATATCTCATTCTTTTATTATTATAGTTTCTTATTGTGCTTTTATTTGGTTGGGTGAGTGTCCTATCATTACATTTCTTTTAGAAACATTTTTTCAGATATTCATGTCAGTTTTTTTTTTTCTTTCAGGTTTTCATTTAATTTGTATTTTGCACATAATATGAAAATCAAATAGTTTTACAAGTCTTTTAAGAGGAAAAAACTAGTTTTTACCACAAATTCCATCCCCATTTCCTCTCCCAAGAGAAATACATCTTTAATCTTTAATATTTTATTTAGGTATTTGTGGGGCAAAGGACCTAGTTTTATCCTAAGTAGGGTGGCCTTGTCCTTGGCTCTAGAGAAATAATCCTTGGAGGAACTGAGTGTCTTGGTTTGGGATGTGAGACTATATCAAAAATATTGTGTTTGCAAGCTGGGACTGGCCAGACTAGAAATGACTCACCTGGGAGGCTGATATCAATTACCCTCACAACTTGACACTCAAAGTATCTATCCTTTTGAAATTTGTGTCTCAGTTCTGGAAATTTTTCTTGAATTGTTTTTTGATAATGGTTTTCCTTAGCTTACTTCATTCATTTTTTGGTATTCCAGTCACTCAGATGTTGGAATTTTTAAACTAAGACATAAATTCTCTAATCTTTACTCTCTTACTTATTTATTTAATCCATTTTTCTTATTTTTTTTTCTGGGAAAATGCTTCAATTTGGTCTTTTAATCCAAATCTTGAATATTCTTTTTACTTCTGCTACCTTATCTTTAGTTTCTGTAAAGTATTTTATTGTTGTTTTTATTTTACAACACACTCTTCATAGAATCCTAAAGATTATTATCTAAGGGTTAATTGCTGTTTATTTAAAAAAAAGAAAAAGAAAAAGAAAGAATCCTGTTCTCCCTGCATTGTTTTTGTTTCTCTAAATTGACATTTACTATTACTTCTGTTCTTTATCTTTCATATTATAGGCTTCTTTTAAATGTCTCATGATCCTTGGTAATCTCCTCATATTTTAAAATGGGGCACAGAATGTTGATTGGGATCTTCTTGTCATGAGAGGGCCTTGTGACCTATTTAGAATTTTCTGGATGATGACTGTGATAGTTGAAGATGTGTCAACTTGGCTGGACTCCAGTTGTGAGTGGTGGTTCCCATGATGGATCACATGACTGAGTTCTGAGCGGCCGGTCTGCCCAAGGGGAGTTT
>NW_006922579.1:180415-182003 GCF_000298275.1 Orycteropus afer afer
TATCCCTGTCCTCAGACTAGAGCAACTGTATTCAGTGTCCCTAGAAAACCTTTCTCCATCTTATGTTGAGGCCATAGTAGAATAGTTGGAAATATTTGTAATATGACTTTGAAGCACTGCAATATATAAATCTTATCAAATTAATGTTCAACTAATTCTTCAATGCACCCTCACTACTAGAACTATTTACTACACCTTATTACTGAAACTTTTAGGATTCAACAATGCAAATACATTGCTTCTCAGATCCCTATCTACTAAGTTTTTAGCATGTTTAGCTTTCATAGGGTAGCCAATTAATTACTATTCTTTCACCTGCTTTATAACTCCCAAAAGTTGGTTTTCTATTTTCTCTGCTACTATTCTTTGACTTTTAAATTTAATTTTCTTTCTTTGTAATGTAGTGAGTTTTCAGTAGGGAGTGGAGGAAAGAGTTGCTACTGAATCTGTCAGAGCAGAAGCTATGTTTGGTCAGGACTTTTGTTTAGCTTTAATTAACCCAATAAGTTTGATTGAACTCTTCTTCAACATGTGCACTTTTTTTTTTCCCATAAAAGTTCCCTTCTATTGATCTCTATGTATTTTAAGGATTTGTTACTGTTTTTAATAAGATCTTACACCTCTTATATATTTGAAGGGGTTACTGTTAATGTCAGAAGTTAACAATCTTCACATAATTATGTACCCAGAAAATTACAGAACTCTCTAGTTAATGTATGATAACTTAGGTTTCAAAGTAGGTAATGATATCTTGTTTTAAGGATACTTTAATTTATTTGATATTCATTTTTGTTATTGTTACCAAAAAACACCAAACCCACAGCCATTGAGTCGATTCTGACTCATACTGACCCTCATTCGGTTTCTGAAGTAGTAAATCTTTACAGAAGTAGATTGCCCAGTCTTCCTTCTGCAGAGTGGCTGGGAGTTTGAACCACCAGCTTCTGGTCAGCAGTCAAGCGCTGCCACGCCAGCTCCGACTCATAGCGACCCTATGTTGACAGAAGGAAACACTGCCAGGTTGTGTGCCACCTTCACAATCCTTGCTTTACCTGAGCCCATTCTTGTAGCCACTGTGTCAGTACATCTCCTTGAGGGTCTTCCCTTTTTCTCTGACCCTCCACTTTCCCAAGTGTGATATCTTACTTCAGGGGCTGGTCCCTTCTGACCACAGTAGGTAAGATAAAATCTGGCCATTCTTGCTTCCAAGGAGCATTCCGGTTACACTTTTTCCAGGACATATTTGTTAGTTGTTCTGGCAGTCTGTGGTACTTTCAGTATTCTTTGTCAACACTACAGCTCAAAAGTATCAGTTCTTCCTCAGTCTTCCTTGTTCATTGTCCAGCTCTCATATACATCTGAAGTGATTGAAAATACCATGCCTTGGGTTGGGTGCACCTTAGTGTTCAAAGAGACATCTTTGCTCTTCAGCACTTTGAAGAAGTCTTTTGTAACAGATTTGCCTAGTGCAATACATCTTCTGATTCCTTGACTGCTGCTTCCCTTGGTGTTGATTGTGGAACCAAGTAATATGAAATCTTTGACAACTTCTTTTCTCTATTTTTTTGTGATGCTGCTTATTGGTCCA
>NW_006922579.1:182688-198227 GCF_000298275.1 Orycteropus afer afer
TCACCTTTCTTTGGAATGGATACAAATATGGATGTCTTCCAGTCAGTTGGCCAGGTATCTGTCTTCCAATTTTCTTGAGATAGATAAGTATGTGCCTTCAAGGTTGCATCCTTTTGTTGAAACATCTCAATGGGTATTCTGTAGATTCATGGAATCTTGTTTTTGCCAATTCCTTCAATGCAGTATATTCTTCTGATATTTATTAGATATATCCAATTGAGTTATGAAATAAACAACTTTCCAGAATTTTATATATACTTAAACAGATAATATTGAAACTGCCACTTTGTAAATATATTATTCACAAAGATGTCTGAAGAATAGCTCTGCAGACTTTTTTTGAATTAGTATCTATGTTAAAAATACAACTACTCCTCTCTTACTGATTATCCTATATTTGCATTTACAACGATAGTAAATCATCTTAAAGGCAGGAATCCATGTGTTTTGAGACCTAAAATTGCCTCCCATCTGAGCCCCAAGTCCTTGCTGTCTACCATCCTACTCCTCTACCCATTCTTATATGCAAATAAAGTTAAAAGAGGGGAAGCAGAATGGGCATCAAAGCCTTGGGCATTAACCTGCACCAGCAATCCTTGACCCACAAAATCTTTGCCAGGCCCTCTGGCCAGTGCCTGCCCCCTCAATGCAAGTGGAACTATGGCTTAAGGTCATGAGTTTGCAAAATGGCAGTAGAAGGACACAGACAGATGCATGGCACTCAAGTCACCACAGACCCTTAGATCCCCATTTGCAGCACTTCGCACTTCCAGGTGCTGGGGCCAAAGGTGGTCTTGGGTGGGTGGGGGATTCATGGAGACCAAGAACTCCTTGTGGGTTGGGCTAAATAGGGAGGTACCCTCCTGGCTGCAAATACTGACTCGATCAGTTCTGCCTGCAGTTTGAAATGTCATAAGGTGACCTGCATGCCAGAAGTACAGAAGTCTTGATGCAGAGAGTAGTAGCTGAAATGGGGACTGCAGGGTAAGAAGCAGCCCCATGGGCCACCTCAGAAATGACTCCTAGAGCCCAAGAAGTTGTTGGTTGCTAAACTTTCACATAATGGCAGTTTTCACATAATGACCTGGTCTTTGAAAACTAAGCATGTCAGTAAGTTAGAACTATTTTCTGCTCATTATCTAGTCAGATTTTTTCATTTTATATAGATATAAAACAACTGTGTTTATATATATGTAATATATAAGTATATATGTACATAAATTTAAGTGCATGTTATATTAAATATGTATAATTGACTTCAATTTAAAATACTTGAGATCTAGTTATGTGTAATATACAAATATAATAACATTTTCATTTCTTCCTACATCTCTTGCTGATTTTATTTGTATTGCCTGTATTTCACCTTGATTCGGTTTTTCAAATGATTATTTTATATTTTAGTAAACAAATACTCATTTGCATATTAATTTACTGCTTTTTAATTCATTTATTTCACATTTTATGTTAAATGTTTTCCCAATTTTTTCTTTGTTGTTGTTGTTGTGTGCCATCGAGTTGGACCTGACTCATAGCGACCCCTCCTTGGGTTTCCAAGGCAGTATCACTACGGAAGTAGATTGCCCCATCGTCCTTCTGAGGAGATCCTTTTGTTAATTTGTTGAATTGGATACTTACCTCATTTATTTTAATTAATCATTTTAACAATGATATAAATAAAGGCTAAGAATTTCCAGGTAGAATGTTCCTGAGAAGCAGGGTTGGAGAGCATTCATTTTGCTTAAGAAGACCAAAGAAGATCTGATGCATTTGAATTGTGGTGTTGGCGAAGAATATTGAAAATACCATGGACTGCCAGAAGAATGAACAAATCTGTGTTGGAAGTACAGCCTAAATGCTCCTTAGAAGTGAGAATAGCCACACTTTGTCTATCATACTTTGATCATGTTGTCAGAAGGGACCAGTCCCTGGAGGAGGATATCATCCTTAGTAAAGTAGAGGGGTCAGCAAAAAAAGGGAAGACCCTCAACAAGATGGATTGAAACAGTGTCTGCAACGATGGGTTCAAGCACAGCAAAGATAGTGAAGATGACAGAGAACCAGGCAGTGTTTTGTTCTATTGCACATAGGGTCATTATGAGTTGGAACCAACTTGGTGGTGCATAATGACAACAACAATATTTTGGACATGTTATTAGGAAGGACCATTCCCTAGAGAAAGATATCATGCTAGGTAAAGTAGAGTGTCAGTGAAAAACAAGAAGACCATCAACAAGATGGAATGACACAGTGACACCAATGGCCTCAAACATACTTGCTATTATTGATGAGTATGGCACAGGACCAAGCAGTGTTTCATTCTGTTGTACATAGAATCACTGAGTCAGAACTGATTCAAAAGCACCTAAGAAAAACAAGAATTTGCCATTAGGTACAGTGTTAGTTATCTTTCATATGTTTTCATATATGGTAGGCTTTTCTGCAGGAAACCTAGTGGTGCAGTGGTTAAAATGCTCATCTGCGAACCAATTATATTGGCCATTTGAACCTACCAGCTGCTTCCTTGGAGAAAGATGTGACAGTCTGCTTCCATAAAGATTTACAGCCTTGGAAACCCTATGGGGCAGTTCTAGTCTGTTCTATAGGGTCACTAAGAATCAGAATTGACTGAATAGCAGTGGTTTCGTTTTGTTTTTTAATGGTTTTCTTCTGAATTATCCAGATTTGTAATGTTGCATTCAGTTGGACCTTATGATGTAAAAGGATTTATTTTAATTAAAAACAATTGTGAAATATTTTTAATACGGAAACTAAACATCATAGAAGTATTCTAAAATCATTTGATCTTTAATTTTGCAGACTACAAAATGTGATATATATCAACTTCTTAATTTAACAAATATTTCTCAGGCTTATATTGTTCTAAGCACTGCTATAAGTGTTGGAGAGACTGCTGTGAACAAGGTTCACAGACAAGATTGCACATATGAAGCTTAAATATAACTAAGAAAGAAAAACATAATAAATAAATAAATTTTTAGGTTGTGTCACATCTTATGAAGGAAATATACAGAGTTACATTTCAAAAAGTAAGAAGTGTAAGGCATAGAGAACAGTCAGAGACGACTTCTGTAAGGAAATGATCTCCAAACTAAGATCCAAAGATTAAGGAGCTAGCCTTCATGAGAGCTGTAACATGTGAGGGCACATTTTGGACAGAAGCAAGAGTAAGTGCAATCTGCAAAATGAGAGTAAGTTTGATGTATTCAGAAACGGAAAGGAAACCAGGTTGACTAGAGCAAGGCAGAGAGTGATTGTAGAAGTAAGCCAAAGTCAAATTATGTAGTCAGCTTGTGGAATTTGCTGTCTTTGGCATCTAGTGTCTGTTTCTGTTTTTCCTTAAGATGACCCCATGCGCATCAAAGTAGAACTGTGCTCCGTGAGGTTTTCAATGAATGTTTTTTTGGAAGTAGATTGTGTTACTTCCCAAGTACCTCTGGGTAGTCTTGAATCACCAACTTTTTGGTTAGCAGTCATGCACATTAACTGTTTGCACCACTATTCAGTTGTCAAGTGGGGAACCAGTCCTTTCCCTAATCACAGTCCTGGGTAAAGCTCAGTGGGGATATCTCTGTCCACTTTCCCAGTGGTGAATATGTGCCTCAGGCCTGGCCAAACAGCTCATCACATTACTTTGCCATAATTCTTGTGACCAAATCTAAGCAGAGAGTCTTGAGGGCAAGACATGATCTCTTCTGTAGTATGAGAACCACTCTTTATCATCATGTGGACTTTTAATCACAAATCAGAGAGCAAAGCCAAGAGTCATAGGGCATGGATTTGTGGACATGAACTAAGACCTTGGCTCAGGATATTCTGAAGCCAGGTCTGTCCTGATGTGACAGCTATTTTGAGTTGGTTTATGACTATCAGGGTCATAAAAGAAAGAGGTAATATCTATTAATTCACCTTTGTTAATTACATTATTCAAATCATATTTTGCTCCTACCTATTCAGCCTCTGATTGATACCAGTATTTTAAAGTCACTTAATACAATTGTATTTTTGTCAATGTCACATTGTATTTCAGCATTTAAATGTATATTTCTCAGAGCCTCAAACTGGTTCCTTTCTATTCAAAGCCCTGATATTTCTTTATTATGGCTTATAACCTTATTGATGTAAATGACCTACCTTGACTGATTTGGTTGTATTGTTTCTGGAATTCTATCTCTCTTGTCAGAAGTCTTAGCTCTTTTACCTTCTTTATTTCACCTGAAATGCCACTGCACATTCTTTTATTTTTGGACTTTCTAGGTTATTTTTGAAGTGTATTTCTTGTAATCAGACTATCATTACATTTTTTAAAAAGCAACCTAAGGCTATTTTCCTTTTAACTGAATTCCCACTCTGATGTCCAAGGCCCTACATGCTCTAGTCTGTAAGTAACTATTAGTTGTTTTTTTTTTTTTTAAATCTAAGAGTCTTTTCCTTTTCACTGAATTCCTACCCTGATGTTCAAGGCCCTACCTGCTCTAATCTGTAAGTACCCCTCTGATCTCATGGACTAATGGCTTCCAATCATTCTCATTATTCCAACTGCAGTGGACTTTTTTTTTTTTTTTTTTTTAAGATTTGTACTCATTTATTTTGAGAATTTAAAATCAAAGAAGATGTTAGTAATAATGCTTGAAATGTTTCTTTTGTCACGTGGCTTATAATTGTTTAAAATTACTACATCTGGTAGATGCTTCAGGAAGAAATTGCAGAAAGAGGCATACAATTCTCCTTTAATACCTTATAACTTTTCTGAAAATTGAATATATGTATATATATATATATATATATATATATATATTTATAATTACAAAATTTTGGGGGGGAAATTAGTAATGTGCATTAATTTTAAAAGTAAGACCTTAGGAAATTATTCTCAGTTCTAAAACTATGGTTTAAAGAATGCTGTTCAACAAAAATAATGAGAACTACTGGTTGGATAGAGACTGGTGGAACCCTTGAGACTATGGCCCCAGATTACCCTTTGAGCCTGGAAATGGACTCACTTACATGGATTGGCTCTTAGCCCAACAGTGGAAAGACCCACATACAGAACACCTACCCCAGATTGATATATCCACCTACTCTAGGGATATGTACCCCTTGGATCAAGCAGCCATGAGACACGAGAAGGTAGCATTCACCTAAATGGAAGTCTGGACAGACAGGAATGCATGGATGAGAGGATTATAGGGAAGGGATGATCACCAAGAGGAGAGGGGAGGAGAGTTTTTTACAGTTGGGGATAATAATCGGGGCCGTGAAGCTAGATGTGCGTGAACTGTTGAATGTAAAACAAATTTGCTGTGTAAATCTGCACCCAAAGCACAATAAAAAAAATAAGAATGCTGTTCAACAAAGGCTTCCTTTCTCTCCCTTCTCACTCTTTCACCCATGTTTTTAAGATTTTTTTTTTTTTTTTTTTTAGTAGTAGCTTCCTCCCTGACTTAAGAAACTATTAAGAAATAACTTTTGATACATCTTAAATATTCTAATACCAAGGTAGGTACATCATACATTTTTCTTAAACTCCCAGGGAGGTAGACATGTCATGTTAATTGTACAAAATGTTACATGGTCAACCTGTAATAACTTAAAGAGAATTCTCAGATCAAACTATGGAAAGGAACACTAAGCAGGAGCATGGCTGCAAATCACTATGAAGCTTGTCTTGGCACAGAGAATACCTTATAAGTTTTGCTGTTTTTACAGATGATGAAATCAAGAGATAGAAAATGTTGTCACAAAGCAAAAGGCCAATGTTGGAAACCTGAGCTACTGCCCATGGTTTAAACACATGGCATGCTTGCTCTGCCAGCTATCTCTAATGTACAATCCAGAATTAATCCCAATTATTATGCAGTAAACCAACAAAGGAATACAATTCAAGTGAGGCACTGTAACAGTAAAGCACAATATGAATGGAAAGGACTTACCCCTGAGACTACACAAGCCTGAAATATATTCTTTCTGAGCTGTGGCTCAGTAGATGGAACTGGTGATGTCAGGTACTTACAAGGCTGGGACAGATTTTCGCTGCTGTTGCTTGATGTCTTTTAGAAGTTTCAGGAGTTAGTTAATAAGAAACAACAGGTTCTTTCTATTCATGAATATTATCCTTTGTATTTTCTTCAGAGTGACCTTCTGGTTTATGACTTGTGATCCATGTTACCTCTTGGAGACTGTATGAAATATCCTCAGGTATTTTTTTTCCTTGTTTCTTTCTTTCTTTATCCATCACATCCTCAGAATTTATTCTATCTGTGTCATAAAAACACTTTCAGTTTTCCTGACCTCTTTGCTTCCATATTTCGAAGTTCAGCTTCCTTTAGTTGGACAGTCTCTGCTGCAGGAATTTCATGGTTTGGCTTCACATCATTTTCCTAATGACAGTATCCAGTTCCTTAATGTTACTTGACAACAAATCATGCCTCCTTTGATTCTGGATTCTCTTGAATGAACTATCACTTAAATTTGAAGGACTTTGTAAAGATAACTTGTCTGAAGCACCAATAACATTTCATTCTTTTTTCTTTTCTCTTAGGCATGCTTGTTGGTACCTCTTAATTATTTCCATTTGCTCTTCCACAGTCATCCTAGATCAAATACTTTTATGTCTATAGCCATACTGCCCTGAACATACCCATTCTTGTCTACTGGACTTTTTGCTATTCTATGAAAAATAACTGACATATTTTCACTTCAGGGTCTCTTTTCTGGAATTCACTTTGGTCATATGCCTACACAGCTATTTTATGTCACTCAAGTCTTTACTACAAACTCTCCTCAATATGGTCTTCTTAGGCTACCTATCTATAATACTACCTCTTATTCCCACCTGAGGAACATATTTTTTCCTCTTTTTTCTTTTTAGTATGTACCATTATCTAACATATTACAATTTACTTATTTTATCTTTCTTATTATTTGGCTCTCTCATTGTAATGTATGCCCTATAAGAGAAAGAATTTTGTCTGTCTAGAATACTACTGAGTGTATAGTAAATACTCAGAAATACTTGTTAACTGAATGGAATGAAGAAATACATCCATTTTTTAATGCTATCATATTTAAGTTTGGCTTGCTTCTATCTCTCTCTCTTGTGTGTGTGTAACCTAGCTTTTTCTTTTTATTTACCTTATTTTTATTTAGTATTAACTTCTGGAATGATTTCAAACCTAGTAATATGCTCTTTAGGTATATAAATGGTTTCTTTAGAGTTTTTTCTTTTTTCTTTTTATGATATTTGTCACCAGTATCATACTATGAGCTGTGGAAACTCAGATCAAATCATTTCTCCAGTATTTCCCAAAAGTATGAGTTTAGGCAAGTTCCTTAACTTCTCCTTGATTCAAGTTCTTTATCTTTAAAGCAATAATCATAATATTGTTTGTAGGTTGACAGTAAAGACTAAAATGAGTTTATATATACAAATAGTCTTTGGTATATAGTAATCACTATACAATTGATGGCAATTGTATGACTATTATCACAAAATCATAAAAACTAGTAACATACTAGTATCTTTTGCCTCTACTTTGTGGAAGACAAGAGTGTAGTCTTTTGTCCACCACTCTTTTCCCATTATTTGTTAGTTTAATCTGGAAATATAACACTGTGCCATACTTTTTCTTACATAGTTTAATGAATATTTTATTTTACAAATAGTTAATTGAGCATAATGCTAGGCAATAGGATAAAAGTGATGAATAAGAGTAGGTGTGATCTCATGGGGACACAGCTTACTGGGAAAATAATTACAATAGAGGTGAATAAAAAAATAAAAACCCTGATATGTGAATTAAAATTAAGAGAAAAAATGTTTTCATTATAATAATCACTGTGCTATAATAGAAAATACAGAGAGAAACCCTGGATTAGGGCTCTCAGTAAGGCTCTCTAAGCTGATGTGCCTGAGTTGAGAGCTAATGGATGGGAAAGGCAGGTGTATTAGTAATGGAAAGGTAAGTGCAATGGAAAGTTAAAAGCAGAGGTAACCACATGTGCTCAAAATATTACTCATCCTGAAGCTTCAGAAATCCCAACAGGAAATTCATGATTTTTCTTTCATTAAGATTGTGTCAAAGTATTTTCACTCTCAGTTTTTAGACTGAATAAAGTACTTTTTATTCTATTATTTCAATAAGGTATTCTCTGGCATTTCTAATTTAGTAGGCTCTGGTAGGTTAAATTCTCCTGAAACTGACCTAAGTTTCTCAAATATTTTCTTTATTTTTTTCATTTTTCTTCTTTCACTTTGGATTTTGCAAAAGTTTCTTGAGTTTGACTTCATCAGTAATTTTATTTTCTGCAGTATTCAATACCTTCATTAGTGCTTTGCTTTTTAAAAACATATGCCAGTTATATTTTAAATTCCCTTAAAATTTCTCATGAGATTAAATAGATACATTTTTCATGACTGTGTGTTTATAATGCAAATAGAAAAAGACTTTTTTGGACCTCATGGATCTCTTTAGAGATGAGTCTCTAAGTCCCATCCACATCCAGGGCAGAGGATTACATAAAATGTGTAGACAAAGAGGCAAGATCGTTAGGAGCCATCACACAGGCTGCTCCCTACAAGTCTGAGATGAGGTACTTGGATCTCATTCTAAATATAATGGAAGTTATTGGAGGGTTTTATGCCAGAAGATAATGATATCTGATTTGCCATTCATTTCACCCTACTCCTGGTACAGACTGGGAAAAGGGGGCAAGGAGAGAAGTGTGTTTGCCAAGATCTCACTGCCAAAACTCAACCCTGTTTTGAAGTAGACTCATGCTACTTTCCACACTTGCTTGAAATTCTACCATATCTAACTTTGTGCATAAGTTACATGTGACACCAGCCCACAGGCTTTATAGGTATTATCTCAATCACAAGGAACTCTGGTGGTGCAGTGACTAAAGCATTTGACTGTTAATCAAAAGGCCAGTGATTAGAACTCACCAACCACTCTGAGGGAGAAGAATGAGGCAGTCTGCTTCCATAAAGATCTACACCTTGGAAACCCTATGAGTCAGTTCTATTCTGCACTATAGAGTCACTATTAGCTGAAATCCCCTTGATGGCAGTGGGTTTTGTTTGTTTCTTGGAAGCAGGTAATATCCACAGTGCAATAGATGCAACATGCTCAAGCCTCCTCTAAGTATGGATAAAACTCCCCCATTCTGCTGGGGATGGCTGACCCCAGGACCAGCTGAAAGAGTGAGTAGATTTTCAGTGGAGAAGGAGGGGCTCTTGTCTCCACAGAAGAGTGGGAGTTATAGGGGGGCCTGTGGCAGGATTAGGAGCTCTGATGACATAGTCCCTAAGGCATGTGACTGCTAACCAGAAGAAAGATAAGGCAATCTACTTCCATAGAGATACAGCCTCGAAAATCCAACCAGGGGTCACTATGAGTCAAAATTGACTCGAGGGCAGTGAGTTTTAGTGAGTGGCTGGATTGGGATGAAAAATACCCTGTTCCTCACATATAGATTCTTCTTGAAAGAATGAGTTCAGGAGAAAAGCAGTTAGCAAACTAGGGATGGAGCCCTGGAGTCATGGGGAACAGACAGGAAGCTGGGGCTCAAGGCAGCCCTGAGAGAATCTGTCCTTTCACAGTCTCCTCCAAGCTCTGTTTGCCTCCTCCCCATCAGTTCCCTATGCTGACCTTGTGATGGAGTTGTTGTTGTTGTTGTTATGTGCCATCTAGTCAGACTCGACTCATAGCGACCCCTCCGTGGGTTTCTGAAGAAAACCCACTAGCTACTCCTCAGAAGGAAGGTTGGGCAAACTACTTCTGTAGTGATACTGCTTTGGAAACCCAAGGAGGGGTCGCTATGAGTCGAGTCTGACTCGATGGCACATAACAACAACAATTCCATCACAAGGTCAGCACAGGGAACTGATGTTGAACCTACTATAGAGCCAGACTCACGTACTGTGACCCCGACAGAACCAGATGCAGTACTAGCTGCTACTCCACCAGCACTAGAAATTGATAGAGCACCATCTACTCTTATCAGCTCCAGCACCAGCACCACATGTAGAGACTGCTGCAGGGCCAAAATCTCACCCTATGCCACCCCCAAAACTACTCTGGACTACCTGCTTGGAGAGATCATGCTCCTGCACCTACATTAGAACTATGGAGAATACCAGCTCTTTCATTACTATCTCAGGCACAGGCAGCAGATGTGAAACCTGCTGCAGGTCCAGATTTTCATTCCGTGCCACCTACAGAAGCAGCTTCTGACAAACATGCTGAAGTAGATTCTGCTCTCACACCAACACCAGAGTTTCATATAACACCAGCTACAGCATTACTAGCTCTGTCAAGGGCACCAGATTACAGACTATTGTAAGGCCAGACACTCATCTTTCACCACCTCCAGAAAGTCTCTAGTATCATCTGCTGATGTGGATCTTACTCCTTGCATCAACACTGGAATTTTATATAGCACCAGCTACACTATCACCAGCTCTGGCATGGACACCATATTACAGTCAACTAAAGGGCCAGACCTTTATTCTTCACACCTCCAGAACTGGCTCCTTTACCAGCAGATCTCCACGGATGGAGATCCTGCTCCTGCACCAAAACTGGGGCTCAATAGAGTACCAGTTCTCCCATCACCAGTTCTGGCATGGGTGCCAGATGTACACTCAAGTGAAGGGCCAGATTCTCATCCTTCATCAACTCCAAAACTGATCCCAGTAACATGCTGAATGAGGTACAGCCTCCTCCTGCACCACTGCCAGGGCTGGATATAACACCAGCTAATCCATCACCAGGAGCTCTGGTGGGGTAGTGCCTAACGCATTTGATTGCTAACCAGAAGGGTGACAATTCAAACCCACCAGCCACTCCTTGGAAGGAAGATTGGGTAATCTATTTCCATAGTGGTACCACCTCAGAAACCCAAGGAGGGGTCACTGTGAGTTGGATCTGACTCAATGGCACTGAGAATCCATCACCATCTCACACTCTGGAATCATAACTTGAGTCTCGAGTAGGCCTTACCTTCTCAATACCATCATCTCAAGAACTGCTCCTGGAATACCTGCTAAGGTACAGCTGGCTCTGGCACAAACATAGGAAATGCAATGTGGCACCATCTAGTGCATTGCCAGTTCCAACACTGGAAGTAGACATAGAATATGCTACAGTGCCAGATTCACAACCTGTGACACCTCCAGAATGAGCTCATGGACCAGCTGATAAAATCAGTCCTCCTAGTGCACCACCTGAGCTCAACATAGCTACTCTTTAACTACATCCGTCACAGGCACCAAATGTTCAGCCTGCTGTAAGTCCAGATGCACATCCTTCACCAAATCTGGTTCCAATATTACTTTCCGTGGTACAGTAGGCTTCTGAATCAACGCTGAACCTCAATATAGCATGAGATACTCCCTGTCCACCTCCAGCACAGGCACCAGACATGGAACCTGCTTTAGAGCCAGATTCTCATCTTTCACCACCTGAAAAACTAACTACAGACCAACTGCTGATGTAGATCCTGCACCTGCATCAACATCAGAGCTCAATTTAATAGCAACTGCACCACCAATAGCTCTGCCATGGGCACCAGGTCACAGCCCATTGTAGGGCCAGATTCTCATCCTTCACCACCTCCAGAAAGTCTCTGATACCATCTCTTGATGCTCCTTGCACTAACAATGGTTGTTCATACAGTGCCAATTACTCCATTGCAAGCTATGGAATGGACATCATATTACAGCCAACAGCAGGTCTAGATCCTTATTCTTCACATCTCCAGAACTGCCTCCTTTACCAACAACTGATGGGGATCCCACTACTGTACCACCACTGAGGCTCCATAGAGCAACAATTTTTCTATTACCACTTCTGGTGTGGGCACCAGATGTACAGCCAACTGAAGGGTCATATTATCATTCTTCATTTACTCCAAAACTAACTCTAGTACCACCTGCTGATGTATATCCTGCTCCCAAACCAGCATTAGATTTTGATATACCAACATCTAATTCATCACCACTTCAAGGACTGGCACCATATCCAGTGTCTGCAATAGGCTCAATTTCCAGTCATTTACCACTTCCAAAGCTGCTCCTGGAGTACCTTCTAAGGACAGCTAGCTCCTGCACAAACATTGGAGCTCTATATGGCACTATGTAGTCTATCACCAGCTCCAAAACTGGCTGCAGACCCAGAATCTGATGCAGTGCCAGATTCTCAACCAGTGCCACCTTCAGAATGTGCTCTTGGACTACCTGGTGAGGTAGATCCTGCTAGAGCACCACTTGAGCTCAACATAGCACCAACTACTCCATAACCAGATTTAGCACAGGCACCAGATGTTCAACCTGCTGTAAGGCCAGATGCACATCCTTCGCCACCTACAGACCTGGCTCCTTTATTACTTGCTGTGCTAGAGTAAGCTTCTGCACCAACCTAGAGCTCAGTAAAACACCAGATATTCTATCACCACCTCCAGCACAGGCACCAGACATGGAGCCTGCTGTAGAGCCAGTTTCACATCCTTTACCACCTGCAAAACCAGCTACATAACAACTGCTGATGTAGGTCCCTCACCTGCAGTAGCACCAACAGAGCACCAGATCCTACATTACCACATAGAGTACAGCTATAGGCCCTATTTCACATCCTGTGCCACTTCCAGAACCAAATTTATTGCTTCCTGCTGAAAGATAGCTGGATCTTTTTCAAACATGGGAGCTCAGTAGAGCACCAACTGTGCCATCACCATCTCCAGCATTAGATATAGCACTTGCTGTAGGACCAGATTTTCATCCTGCACTTATGGTAGAACTTGTTCCAGGACCACTTACCAATGTAGATCCTGCTCCTGCACAAACACAGAAGCTCTGTATAGTACCAGCTACTCCATCACCAGACATAGAGCCTCCAGTGGGGACAGATTGACACCATATGCCACCTTCAGAACCACCTCTAGTACCAACTGTTGAGGTATGACTGCTGCTTCACCAACACCAGAGCTCAATAAAACATTAGATACTTGATCACCAGCACCAGACATGGTGCCTGTTGTAAAGCCTGATTTTCATCCTGCACCATCTGCAGAACTATTTCTAGGGCCACCTACTGATGGAGATCCTGCTCCCATACCAACACCAGAGCTCGATAGAGCATCAGATAGTCAATCACCATGTCAGGCAATGGTGCCAAGCATAAAGCCTGTGGTAGGGCTAGAAACTCTTCCTTTTGCACCTTCAGAACTGGGTCCATTACCACCTGCTGTTGTATAGTCTGCTCCTACACCAACATAGGAGGTCTATATAGCACCAGATACCCCATCACCAGGTACAGCCCAGGCACTAAATGTAGATCCTACTGTTGGGCTAGATACTGTGCCACCTCCAGAAATATCTCTATGACCATCTGGTAGATCCTGCTCCTGCTCCTGCTCCTGCTCCTGCTCCTGCTCCTGCTCCTGCTCCTGCACCAGCACTGGAACTTGATAAAATACCAGCTGTGGCATGGGTCACAATCCATTGTGAGGCCAAATTCCCATCCTTCACACCTCCATATATGGCTCCAGTACTGCCTGATAATGTACATCCTGCTCCTGCACCAACATTGCAACTTTATACAGCATTAGCTACTTCAATAGTTCCAACACCAAGACCAGACATAGAGCCTTCTGTAGAACCAAGTTTGCACCCCATGCAACTTCCATAGTCAGCTACAGAACCACCTCATTAATGTAAATATGGCTCCTACACCCATACTTGTGCTTGATAGAGCACCAGCCACTCCCTCACCAGTTCCAGCACTGACACTAGACATAGCACCTGGTATAGGGCTAGATTCTCAACTTCCCAAATTTAGAACAGGCTCCCGGACAACCTGCTGAGGTAGATTGTGTCCTTGCACCAACACAGCAGCTAAATAGAGCACCATCTAATTCATTGCCAGGTCAAGTATCAGCACCACAAGGGCCCCTGCTGTTGGACAATATTGTCATCCTAAGTCATCTCCAGAACCATCTCCAGGATCACCTGCTGAGCATGCTCCTGTTCTTGCATCATCAGCACAGCTTAATATAGCAGCAGCTCTTCTTCCACCAGACCTATCACCAGCACCAGAGAAAGAGACTGCTGTAGATTCACTTGCCAGATTTACATCCTGTGCCACCTCCTACTGAGGTAGAGTTGGCTTCTGCTCCAATATGAAGCTAGATCTAGCACCATTTCCTCCACCACCATCACAGGCACAATCACCAGAGGCTGAGCCAGTTTCTGTACCTCCTACACACCACCACCACCTAAATCCCAACCAGGTAGCATTGTCTCCAGCATCAGAGCCTTCCTGCCCTTGACCTGAGTTGGTATCTCTTTTATTTTATTGCAGGGGAGATATGATAGGCCAGGAAGCCACTGAGGTGTCAAGGGAAAGAGAGGAGGTGGAGGTCAGTAGCACAAGTCTAGGGATTGAGGAGGTAGGAGTGGTGACCAGTGAGGGAGTGTCCAGGTTATCAGAGCCAAAGAAGGCTTTCCTTTATACCCATGGAGGCCCTGGAAAGCCAACCTCATGTTCTGGAAACTGGGAAAGGGGAGGAAACAAAAAGAAGCATAGACTCAGTGCCAGACTTTTGGCTCAGAGACCTGGGGCTTGTTACTCAAAGCCTGTAGTCCTGTTTCCCCAACATACCCCACCTTCAATGAAGAGAAAATATCAGTGAGTTAATAAACATACTGACTTTACATGCGGGCCCTGGGGGTAAGGTCAGAGGAGAAGAGACTATCAGGGAGATGGCCCCTTTTTCAGGGGGAAAAAAAAAAAAAAAAAGGGTGGAGGTAGCTGTGTCTTGGCACAGTGGCATCCAGTTTTCTAGTCACATACTCACAGACTCATAACATGGAGAGGAGAGAGATGCCAGATAAAGGGCAGGGGACTCCAAGGTTCCCAGGAGTTTGGCCTAAGCCCAGCCATCCCCAGGAGCCCTCAAAAGGACAGGGTCTAGGTCCTATGTCCACTGTTCTAGGTCCCTAGAACACTCTGAGTCTCTCAGAGTGGAAGGGGCTATAAGAGAGAAGGCCTAGGTTTCCTTTTCTGTAAATCAAGTGCTGGGAGTGGGTGATCCTCAGCGTTCTCAGGCTTAGAGAAGTATCTGCTGGCCTTGATTCTCCATTTGTGACTCACTGTTCTCTAAGGATCTAGGAAAATGTTTTCTATTCTCTGGAATAAAACCTCTAGGAAGAGGATTGAGGTCTACTGACTAGGGATTTGGTACAGTAGAGCAGAGGACAACACTACAAGTCTGGGTCCAGGTTCAGGACCAGAAGTTGTTGGAGCCTTGGATTCCACTCAGGATTCCACTCAGGAAGTGAGGCCAGAGTGTTTGCTCTGAATCTGAGAAGGATACCTCATGAATAAGTTGGACACCCCATGTCAATGGAGGCAAAGAGGGGGCAAAGGAGTTTTCTAAGGTCCCTTACACTGCTCATGGACCTGCAGGTCATGCTCTTTTGCCCCTTGGAGAGCTGTTGCCTTGAGGACAACTGA
>NW_006922579.1:198822-209100 GCF_000298275.1 Orycteropus afer afer
GGGTTTGAACCACCAGCCGTCTGGTTAGCAGGCAAGTGTCTTAGCCACTATGCTACCAGAGCTCCCGTGAGATGGTACTAGTGGGGGAGATGGTACTAGTGGCCCTAAGGCGGGGGGGTCCAAAAGACTTCATTTAGGGTGACAAAAATGGCGAGAAGGAGCTAGCACTGCATAAGTTTGGGGACAGTGTGCCACAGAGAAGGCACAGCTGGAGCACAGACTTGGAGGCAGACATGAGTTTATCCAGAGAGCAGGTTAGATAGTGGCCCATGTGGCTGCAGACAGCTGGGGAAGAGAAGAGAGAGAGTGGGAACAGGGCAGGGCCAGATCCCAGAGCCAGTGAACTAGAGGAGATACCTCCTGCCATATGACAATATCACTCCAAAACTAATGACTCATAACAAATTTTTATTATTTCACAGTTTATGGAACAGGAATAGACTGTGTGCCTTTGTTTCAAGTTCTCTCAGAAGACTGGGCTGTGGCCTCAGTTGGGACTCAACTGTGAAGAATCAGCTTCCTGCTCACTCCCATGTTATGGGAAGCACTCAGTATCTTATGAACAAAAGGACTGACGACCTCCCCTAAGAATGAGGAAAAGAAAGATGAAGCATTAACTTGAGTATGGAGAATGTCTTAAATTTCTTAGCACTGGTATTGTCTGGGAAAAGGGGGAAAAAAAAAAAAAGATGTCATAGTAAATCTGTTTAGTTTCATATATTGGGAAAATTATGATGTAAAATATTGGGTGCATCTAATCATTTTGTATTGGCCAGTGAGTTCTGTTTCTAAAATTGTCTTGATTTTTACTGTTTTATTAAACTTTCCTTTTCCTTTTCTGTATGGGTCTTAGGGGCAAAGAACCCAATAAAAAAAAAATTCTGAAATATCCAGAATAGGCAAATCCATAGAGACAGAAAGCAGATAAGTGTTTTCCAGGAAATAGTGGGGAGAGAGAATGAGAAGTGAATGATTAATGGCTCTGGAGTTTCTTTTTAGGATGATGGAAATGTTCTGAAATTAGCTAGTGATGATGGTTGCACAGCATTTTAAAAGTACTAAATGTCTCTGCCACCACTCATCTGTCAGTTTGTCATACTGTGGTGGCTTTCATGTTGCTGTGAGACTGGAGGCTATGCCACCAGTATTTCAAATACCAGTAGGGCCACCCATGGTGGACAGGTGTCTGCAGAGCTTCCAGACTAAAATAGACTTGGAAGAAGGACTGGGCCATTCACTTCTCAGTGAAAATCTTATGGATAACAGTGAAACACTGTCTCATATATAATGGGAAAACTTGATTGAATAGCCCTGAAACATCCAATATAATGCCGGAAGATGACTCCCTCAGGTCAGAAAGCACTCAAAATATGACTGGGGAAGAACTGCCTCCTCAAAGTAGAGTCGACCTTAATGAAGTGGATGGAGTAAAGCTTTTGGGACCTCCGTTTGCTGATGTGGCATGATTCAAAATGGGAAAAAACAGCTGAAAACATCCATCAATAATTGGAACATGGAATGTATGAAGTATGAATCTAGGAAAATTGGAAGTTGGCAAAAATGAAATGAATCCATACAGATTGATATTCTAGGCATTAGTGAGATTAAATGGACTAGATTTGGCCATTTTGAATCAGACAACCATATGATCTACTATGTCAGGAATGACAAATTGAAGAGGAGTGGCATGGCATTCATTATCAAAAAGAATGTGTCAAGATCTATCCTGATTTACAATGCTGTTAGTGATAGGATAATATCCATACACCTACAAGGAAGAGCAGTTAATACCATTATTCAAATTTATGCGCCAAGCACCAAGGCTAAAGATGAGGAAATTTAAGATTTTTACCAATGTCTGCAGTCTGAAATTGGCTGAGCATGCAATCAAGATGTGTTTATTATCTCAAGTGATTGGAATACAAAAGTTGGGAACAAAGAAGAAAAACCAGTAGTTGAATAATATGGTCTTGGTGATAGAAATGATGCCAGACATTGCATGATAGATTTTGCAAGACCGATGACTTATTCATTGCAAATATCATTTGTCAACAACATAAATGGCAGCTATACATGTGGACCTCTCTAGGTGGAATACACAGGAATCAGATCAACTATATCCATGGAGAGAGGCAATAGAGAAGCTCAATGTCTTCAGCCAAAACAAAGCCAGGAGCTGACTGTGGAACAGACTATCAATTGCTCATATGCAAGTTCAAGCTGAAGCTGAAGAAAATTAAAACAGGTACACAAGAGCCAAATATGACCTTGACTATATCCCACCTGAGTTAAGAGACCATCTAAAGAATAGATTTTACACATTGAACACCAATGACCAAAACCCAGACACATTGTGGGATGACATCAAGAACATCATACATGAAGAAAATAAAAGGTCATTTAAAAGACAGGAAAGGAAGAAAAGACTAAAATGGAAGTCAGAAGAGTTTCTGAAACTTACTCTTGAGTGGCTAAAGCAAATGGAAGAAATGACAAGGTAAAAAAAAAGCAGAACAGAAGATTTCAAAAAGCAACTCGAGAAGACAAAGTCAATTATTACAAGGAAATGTGCAAAGACCTGGATAGCAAACTGAAAGAGAAGAACATAATCGGCATTTCTTTATCTGAACTGAAGAAAAAATTCAAGCTTTAGGTTGCAATATTGAAAGATTCTATGGGGAAAATATTGAATGATGCAGGAAACATCAAAGAAGGTGGAAGGAATACACAGAATTACTGTACAAAAAAGAATTGGTTGTTGTTCATCCATATCATGAGGTGGCGTATGATCAAGAAATGATGGTGTTTTGGTTACTCCATGATGCTCTAACAGAAAATATTACAGTTGGATGGCTTGAACAAACAGGAGTTTATTCTCTTACAGTTTTAGAGGCTGGAAGTCCAAGTTTAACTTTGAATTCAAAGAATTGAAAGTTTAACTTTGAGTTCAAAGTGCCAGGCTCTAGGGGCTGGGTGAAAGCTCCTTGACCTTGGGGTACAGCTCTGCCTCTTGCTCCCAGCCCACTGAAGCTGAAGGCTTTCTCTGCTCAGGCAGCTGTTAGCTGCTGAGGCTGTCAAGTCCAAGGTCGACAAGTAAAAACACACAGTCCCGATATTACCAAACCACGAGTCAGGCCATTGATTCAAGTCCATTAAAAGTCCCAAGATCAGTAGACAACATGGTAGACTGCTTAACAACAATTCAGCTACATGCAGGATTCAAGGGTGCCAAAACCTAGAGACCTTACTCAAAGTTGCTTCTTATATGCTAGGAGCAGACCATAGAAGAAGAGTTGATGTTTTGAGTTGTGGTGTTGATGAAGAGTGCTGAAAGTATTGTGGCCTGCTAAAAGAACTAACAAATCTGTCCTGAAAGAAGTGCAGCCAGAATGCTCCTTGGAAGTGAGAATTGCCAGACTTTGTCTTACCTACTTTGGTCATGTTGTCACAGGGGACCATTCCCTGGAGAAGAATGTCATGCTTGGTAAAGTGGAGGGTCAGCGAAAAAGGGAAGGACCCTCAATGAGGTGGGTTGACACTGTGGCTGCAACAATGGGCTCAGGTATAGCAAGGATTGTGAGGCTGGCTTAGGATCGAGCAGTGTTTTATTCTATTGTACATAGGGTCACTATAAGTCTGAGCCAACTTGATGGCACCTAACAACAACAGCAACAAATGTCTCTGAATTGTATACTTTAAAATGGCTAAAATGATAAATGTTATAGTGTGTGTATTAAAACACAATTACAATAAAAAATACCTACACACACAAAAACTGGCAATTTCTTTCCATTAAATAATTTCGTTGGTGTTATATACCAAAGGATGTTTCTTTCTCTGAGAGATAAGAAGAGGAAAGTACAGTAAGAGACCAGACCTATAACACTTATGACAGGCAAATTTTTCTCAATTGGATAAGCTGTCCACCTCCAACACAAATGATGGTGGGACAAAATAGTGTGACAGAAACAAAATAACTATAACGAAGACACCTACTTGGAAGAGAGTAAAATAGGAAATACAGCATTCCCTTCTCCATATTTCCTACACATAGAGTAGCTAAGATCTCCTGCCGCCTTTAATGGCCAATCTAGAAGATTCTGTTCTCAAGGGTTTTTTTTTTTTTTTTTTTTTTCCCAATTGTCTTCCATGACCATAACCTAGAAGATCCTTTCTACATCTACACTGCTTTAGGAGTCCATTTCCTGCTTGTATCATGTTGGTGTCCTCAGGTTTGACCATTCACAGATTGATGTCAACTCAGTATATTTTCTTTCTATAAATAGAGTCCCTCAAAAACTAAGCAGACTTTTCTATTTGTTTTGGTGGGCTATTAATCAAGATCCTGACTACACTGAACTCAGTGTTCTTTGCACACTTAGCCTTTAGTTTAGTGGGCTTTGCCTTGGGCCTACTAAATAAGAGATTATTCAACTTTTATTAACTAGATTTTTCCATTTTTGTCTGGTGGAAAAAGCCTAGATAGCCTGGAAGAGGCTTGGACCTCACTTTCAACAACTGAATTTCCCACCATCTTTCACTTACTGCCTGTGATAACACTAGCTTTAACTTGAGGGTAGGGAAATTGCTTTTATAAATCCTGATGTATTCTTCAATAGCACCATATGATGGGACTCTCCATCTACTTAGAAGGTGTCTTATAGACAGAAAGTAGCTTTCTTCTCAATGCTGCATGTTTTTCACTTAGGTCAGCCTTTTTAAAATTAATCCCTTTCTGTTGTATAATCCTTTGCTGAAAGCTGCATGATGAAATTAACACATAAATATTGTTAAATTTTAATTTTTGCCCCCCTAATCCTATACCTCTGTAGAAGATCTGTTATGCCAAGGAAAAAACCAAAGGTGGTAGGGGGTGGGTATAGGCAATGACTATTGATTAAACAGTCAGTAAACTGTGCTAAGTTCAGAGTTTAATAAGTGTTTATTGAATTATTTTGCTTGGGTTCATAAATTACTTCTTATAGCTCTTAATATTATGACTATTTTGCTGTTTTAGAAGTCCTTCTTTACCTGCTTTTTCTCCTTGCCACCAAATAACTCTTTTAATAAACCAAAATTCTAATGATAAATAAGTTTCTTTTTGAGTATCAGTTGCTACCACTGTGAAAGGCACATTTATCATTAATAGGAAAGAGGCATGACTCACTAGTGTTGAATAGATAGGAAACACTTTGTGCTGAAGCATGGAAATTTATTAGGTTACGTAAAATTAGTATAGAATAAATTTAGTTAGGAAAGGATAGTCATGTGACTATAATGTTTCAATATGTATGTGGAGCTATTAGGAGTAGAATATGCTAAATTTATGGTTGTTGAGTTGATTCTAATCCATAGTGACACCTTGTGTGTCAGAGTAGAACTGTGCTCCATAGAATTTTAAAGAACACCTCAGAAGACAGACCTGATTATCTGCTTCCAAAAGGTCACATCCTTGATAATCTTTTGGAACATATCTAATCTGCACACAAGTAGTCAATATGAGTCAAATTGACTCAATAGCAACAAACAACAATGTAGTTCTTAACCACTTAAATGTATAAAAATGTGTTATCACTTTTATGTGTGTGGTGCAGTTAATTATTTGGTGTGGTCCTTCTAGTCATGGTCTTCATAACCCCCCCTGAAGACTGGGTGGAGCTATGTAAATGTGAGGTGCAGGTGGCCCACCAAGGGGATTGGATAGACTGTTAATAATGTAAATAAGATATATGGCACCCTTGTGGGAGAGGGGGACCATGAAAATAAGATGCATGGAACCCTAAATTGGGGATTGGTCAGTTTGCCATTCTGCTATGTTTAAAATGGACCATGTTAATGGTGGAAAGTGGGTATCTCTCTGCCATCAAAAATGAAACTGGGAGTGTCCTTGAACCCAAGATTCCTGAGCTGAGATGACAGCAGAGAGACAGCCAAGGCAGCTAAGGCACCCGAGTCAGGTGAACCAAGAGACCAGCATGAGACAAAGCAACAACCTTGCCAATCTGTGGAGCAATAAACCTGAGTGTCTTTTGGCAGGAAGCTTACTGGAAGAGTGTGGTGCACCTATCGACTGATTGAAAATTATATCCTGAGCATTCTTGAACCTGAATTTGTAACCTGTTGCTTCCCTAATAAAACACCATAATCATAAGTATTGTCTATGAGTTTTGTGTGGTCAATGCAACAAGTTATCAAACCCACCAGAGGAATAGAGAGTTCTATGGGAGGGACGGTTGGTATCAGAACTGGTAGAGAGGTTGGAGGGTGGCAACATGTCTGACTTCTGCCTCATAGGAATCAGCCCTGGGCTGATGCTGCTGACAATGATTCTGTCTCCCCCTTGTGAATTAGAGGTCAGATGACACTACCACCATACTCTTTGCAATGTGATTTCTATCTTCCTCTTTTATGTATGAATGACAAAGTTTTGAATGTTGCACCTCTACATTTGCTGGCATTGACATGTTGCTCCCTTTTCTTCCTAAGCTCCATGGTTTTTATTTCATAATTTTATATAGCACAATTATTTTTTAGGACAATTTATGCCACAGTGTAGCAGAACTGGCATACTTACTTTTTATGTGCAGTTCCCTTGAAATTCCCAAAGGAATTGACCTCTAATTGGCCAATCAGTAACTTACACATTAGCACATCAATTAATTGGTTCATTTCGCTTTCTTATCCCAGTTCTTCCACTCCCTAGTTTGTGCTGCCTGAGATCACCTTCCCCATGAACTACTTGCCCCCAAGTCCTTGTCTCAGGCTCCAATATGGGAGGAACCAAACTGCAACAACTTCTTGCCCTAATGGAACATATATTTGGGAACCAAACCATAATGACATGAATAAATGAACAAACAAATAAGATAAAACAGACTGCAAAAAGTGTTATGTAGGAAATAACCAGGGCAGTGAGATAAAGAAAAAATTTAAGATTCAAGGAAGGTCTTTCTGAGGAAGTGACATTTGAATTAAGACATGAAAAATGAGTGAGCTAGCCAGAGGGGAAAATGTTAATGGTGTTATAATGAGCAAAACTAGAGGCAAATCAATACATGGAAAAGGACTAGAGTGGTAAATGATGATATAGCAAGACATGAAATGTGTAGGTCGCCACAATGCTTGTCATTGTTTCCCACTGCTCTAGTAGCAATCAGCATATTTATACAATATACTCAGTATTACTAAAATCATGTTACACTAACAGTATGAAAGGGACCCTAGTCTGAAAACTGAAGTACATTGTTGGCATTTGTGAGTTGGCATAGAATGGTAGAAACTGTAGCAACTTACTAACTCAATTGTTCTCCCTCCCCTTCCATGTTATGAAAAGAGTAAGACAGAGCAAGTATGACAAGAGATCAATAAGCATGACATGAAAATACAATATGTGATGCAGATAAAGCATCTCAAATGACTCTGGGAATCTTCAAGTTCCCAGGATTAGGCCCTCAAAGAATAGTTATGGTGATGGCATTGACATTGGCCTTGGTAGATATGACAGAGACAATGCAGAAACAATGAAACACAATGTGAGCTATTAGGTTCTTGCCAATTTAGAAGAGATACATAGTTTTTATGTTCTTTATAGGACTGGCTCATATAACTTAAGGTGCTTGTTGATGGTTACTATCAAGTCAATTCCAACTCATGGTGACCCCATGTGTCCATAGTGTTTTCAAGGATGTGACCTTTTAGAAGAAGATAACCAGGCCTCTCTTCAAAGGTCACTCTAGGTAGGTTCAAACCTACAACCTTTCGGTTAGTACTCATATGCTTAACTCTTTGAACCACACAGAGACTCCCAAAACATAAAGTACATTATCAAAAAGAGAGGAAAAGAGGGAAGAAAAACTGGGTCAAGAAAATTCATTGCTCAGTGTTGATATGTCAGCACTCTCCAGTGCATTTTATATGTAATTTTATACATTCACACAATAACCACATGAGTAGTTGCTAGTCTACCCAATTAATAAACAAGGAAACTGAATCTTGGAGAGATTCTGCAATGTGCCCAAATTCACACAGCTCATTTAAACTAAAGTGTATTTAGCTTCATGGTATCATAGAAAAAACATAAGTCACTAGTAAGGCTGAGCAGCTATAGAGAAGGACAAATGAGGCAAACGGCAAATGTCAGCCCTGAGTTTAAGACTTCATTTAAAAGAGGTTAGAAAAAGGGAAGACAGAAAATACTGCAATGGAATGAAATGTTTTCTCACTCACATTGAATTGTATTTAGCAATGAATTCATTCTTGTTGATCATCATCTTTACTAAGTTACAGTGTTTGGTTTACAATGAATTATTTATTACAATAAAGTAAACATTTGTGCTGATTTTGAGAATTTTCAGAACACAGTAGGAAAGCCAAACTAATTTAATTGTTTTGCTAATTGCTAATTAACCTCAGTATAAAGGCAGGTGCTTGCATTTGTGTAACTAGGAAGAGGACCAGAAATTCTACACTAAAAATGTGAAAAGTACCAACTATGTCAGTTGACTGAGTATCCATCCACCAAAGCGTTTTTTTTTTTTTTTCTTTTTTGAAGTTTTAAAATAGTATTAAGATGCACTGTCTCTATTTTTCACTTTGCTGCTATTCAGAAGAATATATGTGGGAGGTGGGGGTATTGCGCCTTAAGAATGAAACTGCTAATGGTAGTTAAGGAACCCTTAGTACCACAACCAGTTAAGTGCTTGGCTGATAATCAAAAGATTGGTGGTTGCCACTCCACAGGATAAAAGACCTGGCAATCTGTTTCTATAAAGATTCCAGCCAAGAAAACCCTATGGGACAGTTTTGTGACTCCTGATAGATGTGATGGCACCTAACAACAATGGGAGTCATGTACTATAAAAGAGTATGAAACTAAAGGAACATCTATCACAAGTAATTGACTTATCCCCTATTTTTTGAACTTTTTTTCCCTTAATTTAATCTTTCCTCAAATTTGTCTCCATTCTCTTTTTATGCTTGCTCTTTTTTATATTATACTATACCAACTTGAAGAGATACATATTTGTGCCCATTCCAGAAGAAGATAATCCAACAGAATGCAGAAATTATCAAATCATTGATATCACATGCAAGTCAAATTTTGCTGAATGTAACTATAAAATGGTTGCAGCAGTACATTGATAGAGAACTGCCAGAAATTCAAGTCAGATTCAGAAGAGGATGGGAACTAGGGGTATTATTGCTAAAGTCAGATGGATCTTGGCAGAAAGCAGAGAATACCAGAAAGATGTTAACCTGTCTTTTATGGACTCTGCAGAGGCTTTCAACTCTGTGCATCATAATAAATTATGGAATACACTGAGGGGAATAGGAATTCTAGAACACTTAATGGTGCTCGTGTGGAACCTGTACATAAACCAAGAGACAGCTTTTTGGGATTGGAAAAATTGTGTGTGGGATTGTATCCTTTCACCATACTTTTCAATATATATGCTGAACAAATAATCCAAGAAGCTGCACTATATATGAAGAAAAGTGCTGCATCAGGATTGGAGGAAAATTAACACATGCAATATGCAGATGATACAACCTCGCTTGCTGAAAGCTAAGAGGATGTGAAGCACTTATTGATGAAAATCAAAGCCTACAGCCATCAGTATAAACTATACATCAACATAAAGAAAATAAAAATCCTTACAACACAATAAGCAACATCATGATAATCAGAGAAAAGATTGAAATTGTCAAGGATTTCATTTTACTTAGATCCACAGTCAACACCAATGGAAGCAGCAGTTAAGAACTCAAATGACATATTGCATTGGCCAAATCTACTGCAAAAGATTTCTGTAAAGTGTTAAGATGCAAAGAAGTCACTTTGAGGACTAACGTGTGCCAGACCCAAGTCTTATTTGCATGAGAAATCTGCACAATAAATGAAGAAGAATAAAAAAGAACTGATGCATTTGAATTGTGGTATTGGCAAATTGAATACCATAGACTGCCAGAAGAATGATCAAATCTCTTGGAAGAAGTACAACCAGAAGGCCCCTTGAAAGTGAGGATAGTGAGACTTCATCTCACATACTTGGGACATGTTAGGAGGGCCCAGTTCCTGGAGAAGGGCATCATGATTGGTAGAGGGTCAGTGAAAAAGAAGACCCTTAGCAAGATGGATTGCGACAGTGGCTGCACCAATAGGCTCAAACTTAGCAATGTTTCTGAGGATGGCAAAGCACTGTTCAGTATTTCATTCTGTTATACAAAAGGTCTCTATGAGTCGAACCAACCTGATGGTACCTAAAAAAAAAAAAAATA
>NW_006922579.1:209200-227587 GCF_000298275.1 Orycteropus afer afer
AAAAAAAAAAAAAATACTCCTTTACTATATTTTTTGTTTAGTCATAAAGTTAACATTAAGGATTCTCTATATCCCTAATGGATATAGAGAATCCCTAATGGAGGGATGGAGCACTGGAAGCACAGTAGTTAAAACGCTCACCTCTAACTGAAAGTTCAGTGGTTCTAAACAACTAGCCATTCTGCAGGACAAAGATGTGGCAGTCTGCTTCTGTAAAGATTTACAGTGTTAGAAACCCTATGGGGCTACTCTGTCCTGTAGGGCTGCTGTGAATTGGAATTGACTCAACAGCAATGGGTTTGGTATATTATAGACACTATTCAATTTTTTTAAAAAATGTTTTGATTAAAAGACAAAGTCCTGTTACTGACATTGTGTCCTTTTTGTTTAATTGTTTTATGAAGATTTTAAGAACTTTGGGGAAGTTGCTACAAACATACCCTACTATTTTTATTTTCTCCATAGCTTTGTTTCATCAGCATGAAGAAAATAAGTGGTAAAATAGGAGCAGTTAAGAAATCCTCAGCCTTTTTGTTTGCCAAAATCTTCCCAGACTTTTGTGTTCCAGTAAATGGCTAACCTAACCACAAAGGATTGCCTTGCTCTAATATATTCATAAATAAGACTCACCTTCACCCTTCCTTAATAAGTAAGGTCCATCTGTGTCCTTCCTCATTACTCATCTAAGATTTGCTGATGATTTCCTTGTTTCAAAAAACCCAGAGCAGTTGTGGTTGAGTTGATTCTGACTCATGAAACCTCAAGTGTTCACCTGCTTTTTCAAACCCTATGAAGCATTTTTATTCTGTCCTACAAGGTCATGTGTTGTTGGAATCGACTCCATGGCTCCAACAATAGCGAATCTTTTTAGAGGCAGCTCTCCAGTTCTTCTCCTGCAGAGTGACTGAGTAGATTCAAACCACCAAACTTTTGGTTAGCAGCCAAGTGCTTAATAACTGTGCCACCAGGGCTCCAGCATTAAGAGTCCACCTACAGAGTCGATTCTGACTCACAGCAACCTTATAGGACAAAGCAGAACTATCCTATAGAGCTTCTAAGGCTACAAATCTTTATGGATGTAGACTGCTTCATCTTTCTCCCACAGAGCAGCTGGTGGGTTCAAACCACTGATCTTTTGGTTAGCAGCCCAAAGCTTTAACCACAGCACTACCAGATCTCTTTGCATTAGGCACACAAGGATACATTTTCATTCTACTTCAGTATGTTCTTCCTGAACTTGTGCAAGTTTGCTAATCATTTAAGCTAACATTACTTCTACTAAATGCTAATTATTATAGAAAACGTAAATTTGTGTTAAAGCAAATTGAACCCTATTTCTGACAAGCTTTACTCTAATTGAAGGAACCATGTTGGCAGGTGTGGTGGTTAAGCACTTGGCTGCTAACTGAAAGGTAGGCAGTTTGAACCCAGGTAATTATGTTTCATAGTACCAGGTATGTCATCTTGAACATAGTTCCCAAGATCTTCATTGTTGTTGTCAGTAATTGCCATTGAGTCCTTTACAACTCTTGACAATATTGGGTATAATGGAATGAAACATTGCCTGGATTTGCACCATATTCACAGTTGTGTACTCCATAATGTTTGCGTTGGATAATTTTGGAAAGTAGATTTTCAGGCCTTTCTTCTTGGTCTATCTAGTCTGGAAGCTCCAGTGAAACTTGTCCACCATGGGTGACATTGCTGGTGTTGGAAATGCTGGTGGTGTAGGTTCTACCACCATAGCTACATGCAAGCCACCACAGCTCTTTAGGTAGCTTAAAACTGATAACTAAATTGAGTTAATTGATATGCATTAGATACATATATATAATTTCTAAGTATGATAGAACTCTGAAATATTGAAAAAAGCATAATTTGAGTTTATATGTTTTGCTTTTTACTTTTATATGTTACAGAAAGCTTATATAGTTGTGTTGGGTTTGTTATTGAATATTTTTATATTTTTACATTGAGACAATGTATAGGGATGCTGATGGCTACCTTATGTGTATCCATGAGCTCTGCTAGGCTTTTGTAAAATGCTGGTGTGTGATAGACATTTATCCAACTTCCTCCTCCTCCCAGTTTTCCCTGTGTTAGTTACCTTGGTTAAAAGTTATAAGTAATATATAGTTTAAATTATGCTTTAGAGCAATAGGTTCAGAGAAACACAACTACGTATGTACTTCTATTTTTCACAGAAAAGACTAACTTTGTCTTAAAGTAGTTTTTTGTTTTGTTTTGTTTTGCTTTAGGTTTCTAAACCCTTTTGTGTCTTTCAAGCTTATTGAAGATCCCAAAGAACTTTCTTTGTGGATTATAACTACTGATACTGTATTGGACATTGAAACTGTTATAAATAATCAAAACACACTGAAATTTGAATATAAGTTTTACTGCAAGTAGTTATTCTATTGCATATAAACAAACAAAAAAAACCATCAAACTTACTGCTGTCAAGTCAATCTCAACCTATAGCGACCCCTAGCAACCCCTCCTTGGGTTTCCAAGACGGTATCTCTATGGAAGTAGATTGCCTAATCTTTTCAAAGAGTGGCTTGTGGGTTTGAAACACTAGCCTTCTGGCTAGCAGTCAGATGCCTTAGGCACTACACCACCAAATTTCCCTGATCAAAATTAATACACCAGCAGCTTTTCTTTCACTGGAAGTTATAAATCTTTTTTTCTACTGCTGGACGCCAGGTTTACTAAATTTGAATTTCAAAAGATATGTCTGGATGGAGAAGCAGAGATTATTTTGTGAACCATAATCCCCAGATCTCAGTAGAAGGGAGAGGGCAGGGTTCAATCAATCATATTAAGATTAACCAAAAGTTGATCTGTACTTCTCCCGCCTCCTCTCTGTATAAGTGCCATTGTGCCTAGCATCCCTGAGCCTTTCTTTTTTTTCTTTTTTTCCTAGAATCAGAATGATCTCCCTATATGCTATTGCATGATGGTTCATATCTTTTGAAAATCAAATTTAGTAAACCTGGTGTCCAGCAGGAGAAAAAAAGATTTGTAACTTCCAGTGAAAGAAAAGCTGCTGGTAGATTAATTTTGATCAGGGATTTCTTTAAAGCGAAAATTTCATTTTATGGGTAAGAAAACCCAAAAAATCAAAGAAAAATACCTGCTATAAATTTTTCTCTTTGACAAAAATAATAAAAATTGTTTAATGTCTTTAAAATGCTTATTGATTCATCTGAGGATAACAACGTTGAACACATTATGTATTAATAACATTGTTTAATATTAAGAAATTAGTCCTGACCTCATGAACCTCTAAAATTGGTCCTAAAGTAAAGAATCAATTTGTTCCAGATTATGAATGAAAATAGTGGAAGATAAAATTTTAAAATAAGTTTTATTTTCCTTGGTTTATCGTACCTAAGATTGAAAAATTAGGAAATGTGTTAAAATCTTAGCAATTGTTGCTCAATTTCCATGGAATTGTTTCCTTGAATTAGTATTTATTGCCTTAATCTACCATATGAATGTTTATTCATTTTTGTGTGTAATTGTGATAGTTAAGGTTGTGTGTCAACTTGTCTAGGCCATGATTCTCAGTTTTGAATTTCTTGTGGTGAAGGCAAGTCTTTCCAAAGGGCAGAACTTTGATCAGTGAATTTGGTTTTTCACTTTGCTTGGAAGGAGAAATGGACAGAAGTGCCATTGCATACTGATTCAAAGGCTATGGCCAATGGTTTGGCTGGATGATCAGGCACTTGTAAGGCATATGATTGGAAGGAAAATAACTGACAAAGAGGTTGGAGAAGAGGAATGTGGATAAGTCTCCCTGAATGGGCCAAAGAAGTGAAAATGTTTCTGTCTCATGTGAATACTCACCATTCATGTGAGGGTGACTTTTGCAGAGGATGATATTTAACAACCAAGTAGCTAGGATGACACATTCTGTGGAAACTAGTCATCCTCTTTTCCCAACTACTCTTGCCCAATGAGCTCATGAACAAAGTGACCACAGTGTCAGGGACTGGGGTTATGTCTGGGCTCAGCAACATGGACTTCTACTCATAAAGGCTGACTTGGCTCTAGCCACTGCTGTACCAGACTATCTGCCAGCAGTACAGACTAATACTGAGTCCGTGATATGGAATAATTCCTTGGGGCAAGCAGCCACCAACCTGGGAGCCGGCTAGATTACACTGGACCACTTCTATCATGGAAAGGGCAACATTTTGTTTCTAGTAGAGTAGACACTTACTCTGGATATGGGTTTACCTTCCCTGGATGCAATGCTTCTGCCATAACCACCATTTGTGGACTTACAGTATGCCTTATTAACCTTCATGGTATTCCACACAGCATTGCCTTGGATCAAAGGATTCACTTCACAGCAAATGATGTGCAGTAAGGAGCCAATGCTCATGAAACTCACTGGTCTTACCATGTTCCCTAGCAATGTATCAGACAGTGTTTGACTGCTATTCATAAGGTTTTTCACTGGCCAATTAATTCTTTGAGAAATGGATGGCTCCTTCCTTCTTCCCAGTCTGTCTTAGTCTGGAAGCTCTGCTGAAACTTGTTCACCATGGATGAACACTAAATACTAGTGGAATAGTCTTTAGTGTCATAGCAACATGCAAGCCACCACAGTACAACAAAATAACAAGTGTTTTATTGACTATGCAAAAGTATTTTCACTGATTCTCCACTTTACCAAGCATGATATCCTTCTCCAGAAATGGTCCCTGACACATAGCCTTTGTGATTTTAAACCATGCAGTATCCCCTTGCTCTGTTCAAACAGCAGCCATTTGTTGTAAGGGTTATGGATTGGCTTCTTAGACTGGTTGATACAAAGAATGTAGGTCAGAGTTCTATTTCCATATATGGTCATGTTTCATTGTCAACAAAGAAAGATTTTCTGAAACTCTCATGGTAATGATGTAACAGGTACTTTTGGGTACATGATTCTCATAGGATCATTTAAACAAAGTGAAGATGATACCTTTGGATTTATTCAAGATCTGCAGAACCCTAGTGAAGAAGTAGATGAGTTCATAAGACTACTATCCCAAGATGTAGTGAAACTAGTATTAATTACATAGGACCTAATGAATTGGTGAAGGATGGTTATAATTTTTGTTTGGAACACTGCTTATGTTTTAATGTTCTATTTTCTGGGTATATAAGGAGTCTTTTATCTTTTATCTTAAGCTATTTATAATTCATAGCTATTTAGACTATGGTTTTGTTGTTGTTGTTATGTGCCATCAAGTCAGACCCAACTCATAGCAACTCTTTCTTGGGTTTCCAAGGCAGTATCACTACAGAAGTAAATTGCCCCATCTTCCTTCCAAGGAGTAGCTGGTGGGTTTGAACCACCAGCCCTCTGGTTAGCAGTCAAGTGCCTTAGACACTATGCTACCAGAGCTCCTGACTATGGTTTAATAAACAGAAACAACACATTTGTAAGTGATATCTTATTCTTTCAGACTGACCCTCACAGAATTCAGGAATTTATTGAACGTATTTCACCGTAATACAATTATTTGCTTACTTTCAATAAGAATCCATCTTCCTTGTTACCATGACATTGTTAGAAATATTGGTAAAACAACCAAGTCCTTGCTAAAATGTCATATTTTAAAACCATGTTTATTTAATCAGATAAAACTAGACACTTTTAAGAAGCTAAGAGTTATGAACTGAATTGTGTCCTCATAAAAATGTGTTGTAAATCCTAACTCTATGCCTGTGATTATAATCTCATTTGGGAATGGATTGTCTTTGCTATGTTAATGAAACAGGAGTAGTATAGAGTGTGTCTTAAATCAATCTCTTATTTTGAGATCTAAAAGAGATTAAATAAACAAGTGAGAGAAACAGAAATGGAGGAAGAGAGATGCAAAGCAACATGAAGATTTCCCAGGAGCAAAGGAAAAAGGATCCTTAGAGCAAGAAATCTTCCCTTATGGCCAGCACCCTTAATTCAGACTTCTAACCTCCGAAACTGTTAGAAAATAAATTGTGATATTTCTGTTGGGAGCAGCATGAAGTAATTTTCTAAGAATGTTGCTCACTCTCAGGTATATAGAATTCTGACATTGGGATTGGTTGGTTTGGCCACTCTGACAGGCTCAAAAGGAGCACTCTTAGAGGCAGAAGGAATCTCTGTGACTGCTGGATGAGAAATATGTGCTGCTGAGGAAAACATGCTCCTGAGAGATACACACTTGCTGAGAGAGAGACACGAGAGACACACGCTACTGAGAGAGAGACAGCTGGCTGCCATAGACATAGTACATTTCTGAACTTGAGTTGTAGCCTGTTACTTCCCTAATAAACCCCATAATCTGTGAGTTCTGTGTGGTTACTGCAGCAAATTATTGAACCCAGGAGAGAGATGATGGGTGCTGCAGGAGGAATAGTTGGTGCTATAGTTGTTGAAAGGGCTGGAGGGAGGCAACACGTCTGGCCTTGCAGGAATAGGCCTTGGCCTACTGGTGGAGAATCTGTTTTCCTCTTGTGGGGTTAGAGGAGGTGAGAAGATGAGGCCTCCCTACCCTTTTGTCATAACCCTAGATAACTGTGACACTATGACTGACTTTATGAAGCCAATATTTACAAAGCCCTCTTGGGAAAACTGTTCTGGAACATGACTTACAAGATTTCCAGACATTCAGATAACTAAGAAAGGTCACTTCTTCTCACTTGACCTAGCATCAATGGGAACTAAAACTTTATTGCTTACATCAATTGGGACTCTAAGTTGCCTTTTTCATGAGGACCTGAAGAAACTCTACAAGATAAAACAGTACAACTTGATATATACCTCAGAGAACTCACCACTGCAGTAAACCATGAATGTGTTGTAATTTTCCCTGGACAAGCCACTACCTGGGCCATTAAGTCTAGTAAAATGCTTAGGTAGGTCCTTCCTCCCCTTATTTGAGAGGTAACTAAAACTGTGGACATCACCAAGAGCATCAACTTCTTAGCTTGAAAGCTTAAAAAACTCCATGAACAGTGCTACATAACCAAAAGATTTTCCTCCACTAACTTAATGAAATCCATTGCTTTGTTTATCCACAGGCTTCAACCTCTACCTCTTTACCTTTATACAACTTTTCATATTAATAATTCTTGTTTTTATTTTAAGGTTCCTTCTCTTATGATTGATCTGTAGGACCCTAAGCAAATAACTTGGCATCACTTCTCAAAAGATGGTTTAACTGGTTTTACAGGAAGTCAACCAAAATCCTTGAGAGAGTATTTTTAAGAACCCCAACTTACCAACTCAGGAGGTTTATGATCCTCTCTGAGTCGTTCAGTGATAAATGATATTTGTCATTGAACAAAAGAGAGAGCTGAAAATTTTGAACTTTACCTGAGCCATGTGCTTCTGGAAAACAGCAACACTTAAGAAATCCTACCACCCTTTTTCTTTTCTGGACTCCCTACCCTTTTTGTTCTAAGAAATGGTCAAACATAAATAACTACGCTGCTTCTCCATGTCATGTGATAAAATCCACTTCCTCCCCTTCTGAGTAACTCAAATAAGATCTGTCTTCAACTTTTCTCATGACTCCCATGAGTCACTGCTTATGACTCTTCCTACCTGCCTCTATAAAACTCTTCCTCATTAACAGACATTCTCAATAATATACAACAACAATGCAACCACTGCCCTGGAGTCAGATCCAACTCATAGTAACCCCTCCTTGGGTTTCTGAGGCAGTGTCTCTACAAAAGCAGGTTGCCCCATCTTCCCTACGAGGAGTGGACCATTACCTTAATTGTCTAGTGCATTTTATCTTCACAGAGAGTTGATGAACCTAGAATAAATACCTGAATTTATACTTGACAAAGGTTTGTGTCACACTCATTTTTTGTCCATATCCCTATGATCTTGAGTTAGGCAGATGAGCCAAGAATATAACATTTACCAGCCCATTGGGTGCAAACACAACTTTTGGTACAAATATAGCTATTTAAAGCAGAGAAGCCTGTTTTGAGATTCATCACCACCAAGTGGTGAAAGTTAAATATCATAGGATAACCTTACCTTTTACTTCACAATATCTTATTTTTACCCTACCCAAATGCACTCACAAATCTATCAAAGAAAATACACAAAGGCTTTATTTTAGTGTATGACACATAGTGAATGCTCTTATAAATGTTAGTGATTACTACTGTTATTTTTAAGAAAGTGCTTATAGTTTTTCTAGTGTTTCACTGGCGTAGAAGGTCTTCCAGATCTGAGATGGCCACTAGTATATGCAAATCCTCTTGGAATGGGTGACATCAGAAACTATTATTGAAAAAGCCCTAGATTAGTATGAATTTTAACAAGAGAGGAGTCAGGCAATTCCTTACAGTAATGGACAGCTGAGAGGTGAAAGCATCACAAACGAATTATCTCCATATAAATTACCTTCAGCTTTGTCCTTTACTAGTCCCTTGAGTTCATGGCTACGTATTAGAGTTTCATGTTATTTTTAACAGGATCACAAATTTATACTTTATAGGAGCTCTGGTAGCATAATGGCTAAAGCACTTGACTGCTAACCAGAAGGCTGGAGGTTCAAACCCACCAGCCACTCCTCAGAAGGAAGGTTGGGCAATCCTACTTCCATAGTGATACTGCCTCGGAAACCCAAGGAGGGGTCGCTATAAGTCGGGGCAGACTCGACGGCACATAACAACAACAACAACAACTCATATATACACAAAAAATGTACTTTGATTATTTCCTATAATTTCCTTAACCATCCTTAAAATCATCCCACCACACTGTTACATATATATTCATCCATTCCATTGGGATATACATTACCTTAATATCCATTCCAGATCCTAAAAAAAATAAAAATAAAAAACTAATGAATAACTAAATGTGATTCCATCTTATATTCTCAGTCCAAATTTATAATTTAGTTGCTGTTTCTTTCAGGTCAAAACAAATCTTGAAAATACTTATTCCTCCTCCTACTCCATTCCAAGATAGTTCTTAGAGAAATGAAAGCTAGAGCTTGTATGGCATGATATCTAAATGGTGGCTGGGCCTTTGATCCATACAGTGACTTTGAATCCTTCTGGGAAAATGCTGTGGTGTGGCTAGTTTGGGTTAATCTGTGGACTGGTAATTGGTAAGGTGAGATTGGTCCTGTTTGGCCATTGGTATTGTAAGGACATTTTGTCCCTAGTCAGAATGTCCTCAAATACAGTGGCCACTTTGTCCTGATTCCAGGCTGGTACAGACTCAAAAACACTCTCTCTCAGCTTCTCAGTGTCTTTTCCACCAAGGCACACAGGAACACCTGGATTGCTTGCCTGCTTCACACAGGACATGAGGAGCTAGAGAATTTGAAAAGATTTTTCTAGGCACTTCTTTCTGCCAGTGTTATACAATATGACCACATCATGTTGTTGTTGTTAGTACTGTCAAGTCAATTCCAACACACAGTGACCCCATGTATAATAGAATGAAATGTTGCTCGGTCCTGTGCCATCCTCACAAGAGCAGGTATGTTTGAGCTCATTTTTGCAGCCACTGTGTCAATTCATCTCATTGAGAGTCTTCCTACTTTTCATTTACCCTTTATTACCAAGCATGATGCCCTCTCTAGGGGTTGATCCCTCCTGATTATGTTTCAAAAGTAGGTAAGACAAAGTCTCACCATCTTCATTTTGAAAGGAGCATTCTGGCTGTACTTCTTCCAAGACAGACTTGTTTATTCTTCTGGCACTCCATGGTATATTCAATATTTTTCAAATCATGATAGATGTGACTATATTGAGAGTTACCTGGAGGCTTGTTGCCTTCCCAGGAAAATATGTCACTGGTCAATACCAGTGCACTCCAAAAAAATCCCAAAACCAAACCCACTGCCAATGAGTCAAATCCAGCTCATAGCGACCACAGCAGTCCCCCATATATTTCAGGCTGTTTCTCCCCTACTATTTTTCACAAAGCTGAAAGGTGGAAAGCAAAGGCATGTGTCTCTAATTTTTCTACTCTCTACACATGTCTACCTTTTGTCACCATACACTTGGGCCATCATATATGACATTTCTTAACTAGCATTCCCATTTAAAACAAAAGCTAACTGGTGTCTCCATCTATACCCCATTTTCTACTCAGACAGTGGATCCTAATGACTTCAAGAGATACTGCTGGATAGAACAAATGGACATCTCTGTGTTAACCAGCATGGGAAGCAACCAGAGGGCTACTTCAAACTGTTTGATACTGTATGAGAAGCCTGGCATTTTATGTGACTGGGGAGTAGAAATCTCCACTCAGACTGCTTCCTCTCCCTCTCACTCTCCCAAATGGAAGAGAACTTCCAGAAATTCAAGCTGGATTCAGAAGAGGACATGGAATGAGGGATATCATTGCTAATGTCAGATGGATCGTGGCTCAAAGCAAAGAATACCAGAAAGATGTTTACTTGTGTTTTATTGACTATGAAAAAGCATTTGATTGTGTGGATCATAACAAATTGTGGATAACATTGAGAAGAATGGGAATTCCAGAACACTTAATTATTCTCATGAGGAACATGTGCATAGACCAGAAGGCTGTCGTTCAAACAGAAAAAGGAAATATTGCATGATTTAAAATTAGGAAGGGAGTGTGTCAGGGTTGTATCATTTCACCATACTTATTCAATCTGTATGCGGAGCAAATAATCTGAGAAGCTGGACTGTATGAATAAGAACATGGCCCCAGGATTGGAGGAAGAATCATTAAGAACCTGCGATACACTGACAATACAACTTTGCTTGCTGAAAATGAGGAAGACTTGAAGTACATAATGATGAAGATTGAAGAATACAGTCTGGAGTATGGATTACATCTCAATATAAAGAAAACAAAAATTCTCACAATTGGTCCTATAAGCAACATTACGATAAATGGAGAAAAGATTCAAATTGTCAAAACTTCACATTACTTGGTTCTACAATCAATGCCAATGGAAGCAGCAGTCAGGACTTCAGATGACATACGTTGTTGTTATGTGCCATCGAGTCAGACCTGACTCATAGTGACTCCTCTTTGGGTTTTCGAGGCATTATCACTACGGAAGTAGATTGCCCAACCTTCCTTCTGAGGAGCAGATGACATATAACACTGGGCAAATTGGCTGCAAAGATCTCTTTCAGGTGCTGAAAAGCAGAGATGTCTCCTTGAGGTTTAAGGTGTGCCTGACACAAGCCATGGTATTTTCAATCCCCTCATATGCATGTGGAAGCTGGACAATGAATAAGGAAAATTGAAGAATTGATGTTTTTGAGCTGTGGTGTTGGCAAAGAATGCTGAAAGTACCATGGACTGCTGAAAGAACTAACAGGTCTGTCCTGGAGGAAGTGCAGCGAGAATGCTCTTTGAAGGTGAGGATGGCCAGACTTCATCTCACCTACTTTGGTCATGTTGTCAGAAGGGACCATTCCCTGGAGAAGGATGTCATGCTTGGTGAGGTAGAGGGTCAACAAAAGAGGGGAAGGCCTTCAATGAGATGGACTGACATGATGGCAGCAGAGATGGGCTCAAGTGCAGCAAGAATCATGGAGCTGGCTCAAGACCAGGCGGTGTTTCATTCTGCTGTGCATAGGGTCACTATGAGTCTGAGATGACTTGATGAGACCTGACAACAACAGGGGAGTAGAAAGAATATAAAAAATAACTGAATTCTTGTTTCCCAGCAAGTCAACAGATGAGAGCTCTCCATTGCCCTCTGTTGATTTTAATTAGAGTAAGGGAAAGTAAAGAAATAAGACAATTTTTGCAAACTTTAATACATAGATGATGATTCACACTTGCTGCCTGATATTTCTCTCCCACAAGTTGAACATTTCTGATGATTTATTTAATGTTGACACAGACTAACAGAATGAATTTACAAATTGATTGTTTTTCTTTAAAATAGATTTCTTCTCTTCAATGTGTAATTTGAATAGATTTAAACCTTGCATGTTTTGCATAGACTGTAATAGTTACTTATTCCTCTAAAGCAAGTTGAACTTTTACAATTTATTATATTCAAAATATATGAGTTTCCCCATCATCATACGGTGTGACAAGTAAATCATATTTGCTGTATCTATATTTTTAACAGTGTGGCTTTTAAGGATTTGAGTATTTTAGACTTGCCCTACCCCTACACTAATGCTTTATACTGTGCAAAATATCTAAATCAATAAACATTTTAGAAGAAAAAAAAATCAATACTGACCAACTCCAGTGAGGAGAAAATGTTTTTGTGCTTAAGATAAGTACTGAAGGTATGTAGAGAAAGTCACAATTAGATTGACTTTGTTTCTTATGTTGTGATACAGCTTGAGTGACCACACTATTTTACTTCATACACCTTTTTAGTAAACTAGTAGATTCAAGGTTGATATCCCATTTTTAGTTGTGTATGTCTAGTCTGTGACCCCTATGGGATCACACTGCCCAGTTGGGTCATCTGCTACAACATATAAGGAAGTGACTATAAGGTCAAAATGTTAATGGTGATTGAAGGACTGCTGATACAGTTTGTATTTATCACAACCATTGTCAGTAAAGAAGTATGAGATTTTATCTGATCCTTAGAAAAAAGAGAGAACCTGAGAAATAGTTGAATTATACTTTTCCAGTGTACATTTTAGTTATAAATAAGTGCCAAGGTATACACAAGTACATTAGCTGGGTTCCACTTTTTTCTTTTCCTCCTCCATTATGTAAAAGCAACTCTACTGGCCAGTAAGCTTGGTCTTTATATATATATAATTTTGAGTCTTGTTCCACATTTTTCTCCAGTTTTATCCAGGACCCTCTAATATGATCCTTTTCAGAGCTGTTAGTAGTGGTAGCCAGGAATCATTAAGCTCTTCTGATCTCAGGGTCGTGGAGGGTGAGGGTCATGTGGTCCATTAGTCCTTTGGATCAATTGTTTCTGCAAGTCTTTTATTTTCTTCCCTCTTCTTTGCTCAGGACAGGGAGAAACTAATAGTTGTGCTTTAGATGGCTGCTCACAAGCTTTTAAGAACTCAGTCCTACTCACCAGAGTTGTATGTAAAACATTGTCTTTGTGGACTATGTTGTGCCAATTGACCTTGATGTTCCTTGAAATCATGGCCCTGAGTTCCTGTGTTCAAAGACTCATTCCCTCCGGATTTTTGGTTATGGCTAAGAAGTTTATGTAACTTTTCCACCTGTAAGCTCTACTATAAGGAGCTCTGGTGGTATAGTGGTTAAGGCATTTGGCTGCTGGTCAGAAAGTCAGTGGGTCAAACCCCCAGCCACTCCACAGAGGAAAGATGAGGCATTCAGCTTCAGAAAAGATTTACAGCCTTAGAAACCCAATGAAGGTCACTATGAGTTAGAATCGACTCAATGGCAATTCTTTTTTTTTTTTTTCCAGCTTGTTTGTTTGTTTATCTTCTACTATATTCATGGTTCTATTTGCAGCATATGTGGATTCATATGTAGAAATATCATCTGCCAAGCCTATATATATATTTGTGGGAATAGTCCCATTCTTCCCACACCTGTCCAATATATCTATATATCCACTTGTAGATTATTATTATTGTTGTTATTGCAGGATTGTGTATGAATTAGTATTTGCCTCTGTTGCTACTAACTCTTGACCTCATCCTAGCATCTTTCTTTCCTTGATCATTTTATGCTGTTCTCTTCCTTATTGTATATTGCCTTCCCCTTCATACAAGTTAATATGTGTCTACCCTTTAGTTAGTGGTTTAACAGTCCCTCTTTCCCTCTCACCCCTAGTAACCATCAAAGAATATTTCTTTTTCTGTGAAAATCTGTTCTTGACATTTTACAACATTGGCTTCCTTCACACAATACTTGTCTTTTGTGATTGACTAATTTCACTCAGCATAGAGACTGGTGGAACCCCTGAGACTAGGTCTTTGGTCACTCTATGGATCTGAAACTGAACACGCTCCCATAGCTGAATTTTCAGTCAAAAAATAGACAGGTCTACAAGGTGAACAATAACTCTAGGAAAATAAACACTCCTTAGAAAAATCAACCATTCAAGAACAAAAGGGCAGCATTTGCCCAAGAGCAAAGTTCAGAAGGCTGGAAGGGTTGGGAAAGAAAGAGATATGGAAACGAGAAATACAGGGAGAAAGCAGAAGGATCCATGTTACATTAAGGGCATTGCTATCAAGGACACGAAACAAAATGTGTGTGGATTGTTGAATAGAGAACTGATTTTCTCTGAAAATGTTCACATAAATCACAATAAAAGTTGAAAAAAAAAAAAAGAAAAGAAAGAAAGAAAGAAAACTTTACTTTCTTCTGATCAGTTACCCTGCCAATATAATGACCCTTCTTAAATCCTGGTTGCTGGTCATGATGTATTCAAAGAGCCCTGGGGGTAACCATAACTTATAGTTCAGTGTGTCCCTTGCTGTGTCCTGAGTGCACTCTATTTGAGGAATATGTCCTCTAACTTTGCAGTCATCAGAGTTATGGGAATGGAATGTATAAATTTCCTAAGTAAGTGATTAAGAGTGATGTAAGAGGAACCACTTGTGCTATCATTCCTTAAATCAAGTCTTTGATCTGTATATTCTTATCGGGAACACAGTGCCATATAGAGGTCTCTGAATTAGTACATATACTGATCCAGAATAGGGGTACCAAATCCTTGAGAGTATTGTTTCTAAGCAGGCATTTTACATTGGTCTAAGTAAGCCATCTCAATTTTGTAGAGGTACAGCTGCTTCTCAGTGGTGCACAATGTGTTACAACCAGTGGATTCCGTAGCTGTGGGCTCACTCCTGCACTTCCATTGCTACAAAATTATTCTTTTGGTCAGATCCTGTATTGTATGGAATTCAATGCCTGAGGAGCAGGCATTTCCTTAGTTCTTGGATAGTGTTGTTGGCTAAGGCTCTATAGGGCAAGAAACTTAAATCTATACCTTTAAGAAGTATCCATTCCTTTGAGGATAAATTGCTGGGACTTCTAGAGCGTTCTAACAAGGGTAATTTTCACCAAGTTGTCACTTGGTCTCCTTGAAGTATAGTGTTGTATTTGAGGCTCAGAGTCTCTCTTTGTAGCTATCAGGTTGGACACTGAGAGGCAGAAGTAGCTAATTTGGCTCTGGCAATTGGGTATCTATGCTGTTAGGCCTGTCAGTAACCTGCATCTATGCCACAATGGCCACACTGTTCATTTGTACACTAAACTAATACTGGGATGACCAATGATGAGGACTGACTACTTTTGACTGGTCATATCATCTTGTGTTCTTGGTGCCTCTTATGTGGTAGATGTTTCTGGTGGGTACTAATGAATGATACAAAAATATTCAAACTTTATGCTCACTCTCAAATGTTCACACATATGCCTTTACCTCACCTCTCTTGTCTCACAACTTCTAATCTAAATCCATTCAGACTCCTGAATAGACAAGGTATTGTACACCAACTACCTTGCATGACTTCTCATTCCATGTGAAATACCACTTTTAGAAAGATTTTCCCTCTCCCTTGTCTTTCCAGGCTACTCCCAAATATGGCTATACTGCAGCCACTGTTCATTTTCAGTTTGCAACTGTGGTGTAGTAAGTTACCTGATATGGCTTTTCTAGCCACAAGTCTTTGTAAACTCCATGGTGGAATTATCTGTGAGCAACTGAGGAGCTCCTGATTGTAAAAGTTATCCACCTGGGGTATTTCTGTTGAGAGTGGCACAAACCAATGTTCTGATAAGCTCAGTCTCGCTCAGGTGCTTAGAATTCTGATGTTATGATTGGTTAGTTTGGCCACTCTGCCAGGCAGAGGAAGTGTCTTTGACTGCTGGTTGAGAAATACATGCTGCTAAGAGAAACACACTCCTGAGAGACACACACTGCTGAGAAAGAGATGAGAGACATGCATTGCTGAGAGAGACACCAAGAGACATACATTGCTGGGAGAGTGGCTGAGAGAGACTCTTGGCTGAGAAATGGCAGGCTGAGAGAGACTGAGCTTTTTCCTGAACTTGAATTGTAGCCTGGTGCTTCCCTAATAAACCCCATAATCTGTGAGTTCTGTGTGGCCACTGCAGTGAATTATTGAACCCAGCAGAAAGGTGATGAGTGCTGCAGGATGAACAGTTGGTGTCAGGGTTGGTGAAAGGGCTGGAGGGAGGCAGCATGCCTGGCCTCACAGGAATAGGCCTTGGGCTACTAATAGTGAATCTGTCTTCCTCTTGTGGGGTTATAGGAGGTCAGAAGATGTTGCCTCCCTGCCTTTTTAGTAGCAACCATATATCAAGCTTACTCACTAGTAAGATAAGCCTGAGCTTTGTCCTACACTTTCAGTCAGTTGTTTGGTACAAAGTGCATAATTCTTCACTATGGATGATATGATCTTGCTCCAGAATCTCAGAAACCTGAATTATGATTATCCAACTAGAGTTTGTCATAAACTCTATACTGAATCTTTTCCAACATTAACACATCCAATACCATAGAATGTGCCAGGTAGTATGACCCAAAATATATCACCTTCTGTAGAACCCTTTCCTACTTTGGACTCTACTTGATGTTGGCACACTTCCATGTCAGTTGGTATATGGGCTGAAGCAGTATTCCTAGAAGTGAAATGTGTTGATTCTAGAATCTAAAGAGGTCTGGCAGGTGCTATCCTTTCTTGTCTGTAGTAAGAGAGGCAAGATGCAGCAATTTATTTCTTACATTGGAAGGATTACTGTGGCATGTCCTTGACCATGGACCTCCTAAAATCTTTAATGAAACAGCAGTCCCTGAATCTTCATAGGGCATATCCTCACCCCTGCAGTACATATGTCTTACTAAGCCCTCCAGTGTAGTAACTACTTTGCACTCATCCTGCCTTATCATCCTGGTGTTATCAATGAAATGCATTAGTGTCATGTTCTACAGAATGTCCAGAAAATGCAGTTATCGGGAGAGTGTATTATGAAAGAGAACAGGAGGGTTCATATAACCTTCGGGCAAAACTGCAAATGAATGTTTTTGTCTATTCCATGAGAATATAAACTAATTCTCCAATTTTCTGACTACAGGCCTGACTCCCATGAAAAGAGAGAAGGAAAGAAAAAAAAAAATTGGGTAGGAAGAGCTTTAGACTGCAGTGCAGTTGAAAATCTAGGCCAGTACTATGGGAAGTCTTCAGTAAAAGTTACCATAGAGGAGTATCGTATCAAACAGAAATGGCCCGGCTCTAGTAGTCTTATCATTTTCATTCACTACTGGAAGAAGGATTTGCCCAAGGGCAAAGTTCAGAAGGCTGGAAGGGTTAGGAAAGAAGGAGATATGGAAACAAGAAATACAGGGAGAAAGTGGAAGGATCCATGTTACATTAGGGGCATTGCAATCAAGGATGTGAAACAAAATGTGTGTGAATTGTTGAATAGTATAGAATTGTTGACTCCTAAGGGAGTCAACTATGCTTTCTGAAGCATATTCTGTTGAAGGGAGATCTAAACAATGTAATCTCATGGCTCACACAAACAGAAGGAAATGATTATTTGTTACCTCTGATCTCTCTATAAAAATAATGAATTTTAGATTGATACCACTCTCACTCACTGCATTAGACAATTCCTCTAAGTGGAAAAATAACAAAAAAAAAATTAATTAATTAATTAATAAACACCTTCTCATAATACTCATCCAGACCTCACTAAATAAATATTGAAAATTACTACTCTTTCTGGGATATTTGCAGTCTATCCCTATATATGTGTACATCACCTCTCCCTGTTTATCTCCCTTTCCCATTCCTGCTTTCGTACCTGTGCATCTTGGCTGTTGGGAAGATGAAACTTCAGGTAACTGCATGCAGGAGTTTTATTGTTTTCTGTTTTTCAATGATTAGCACATCTTCCATGTATCAAATGTCAGTTATGGGCTTATATCTTGTCCAGTGGTTTAGAAAGTTACCTCCATAATATTCAAGATGACAAAATAATAATATCAAATTGGAGAGGTTCTGCACTAAAAAGATTCATTGATTTGGCAGGAATATAAGGTTTTATGCTTCAAAGCAAGACATGTCAACAACTGCTTGAGTGTCTTTGGCTCCTCAATGTATGTTTCCCTATATCAAAAATGTATGTAAAAGGACCCAATCTTATTTTTCAGTTTTATGGGAAATATTATCTAGTGGAAAAACAAACATCATTACTGAGTTTGATTTTCAATTTGAATGCATGTATGTTAATGCCCAATCAGATGCAGAATATAAATCCTACTTAACTTAAATATGTGGTTATACACCATAACAGAGGAGAATCTGTTTAGTTATTTTTCTAACAAAGGATACATCTTCACTCTGTTCAAAAGACTTCTCTCATCTATTGACTTTAAACTAATATCAGCATCTACCTATAGAATTCTTCACTGTTCACTCTTTCTT
>NW_006922579.1:227737-230723 GCF_000298275.1 Orycteropus afer afer
ATATATTGATGATAATTTGTATCGTTCATTGGGCAATGATTGTTGTAAATAGTGTCACTATGAGTCAGAACCAATTCAATGGCATCTAAAAGCAACAGCAAAGTTTGTATCAAACTTTCTTCATTATTACACAAACTGAATAAGTAATACTAATATTCATATATATTGTAATTTTTAATTTACAAAATGTGTTCCCATAGAATATAACATTTTTTAATGTAACTTGCTCTGAAATACCAGCTTAATAATTTAAAATGTTTTGTTTTGCAGTAAAAGATACACTGTCTTAAGAAATCACTTAGACTCTTCAAGAAATCCAAAGTACTATTGAATCTTAAATTCAAGCAACATGGCTAGAAGATAATTCCTGTACTATGTGTTGTAAGAAATATGTGTCTTATTTAAAACTGAGAGTAAATATAACTCCTGAGAAAGGAGTTGTCTATAGATAAAATTTCTACTTCTAGTGATACCACCTCGGAAACCCAAGGAAAAGGTAGCAATGAGTTGGATCTTATTCGATGGCAGTATGAGTTTTTTAGATCTCCCATTTACTCTTTATCCAAATCCATTCTGGGCTTTCCCTTTACCATTCAATTTAATTACCTTTGTCAAGGTCATCAATATTTTCCAATCCAATGGACATTTTTCAGTCTTTATTTCGTTCATTGGACTTAGATTGCTGTGATTGAACATTTCTCCTTTATGAATAACTTTTCTTGGTTTCCATGGCACTACATTCTATTGTTTCTTTCTTATCTCTCTGTCTAATGTCACTTACTCTCCACTCCTAGGTCCTCAAACATGTTGCCATTCTCTATGAGGCCTACATTCATCTTACCTACTTTATCAACTATATTGGCCAATTATTGCTGCATAACAAACAACTGATAAACCTTAGTGGTATATAATAATAAACATTTGTTTCTTACATATCTGTGGGTTGACTGAGAAGGATCTGCTGATCTCAACCAGATTTGTTCATACATAAATAGATGGGAAGTTAAGTGGTATAGGCAGATTCAACCAGGAGGATCTGCTTCATGTGTCTCTTATCCTTCATGCACTAGTGGGCAGGACAAAGCATGTTTTTATCATGGAGATGGTAGAGGTGCACGGCAAGCCAAAACATAATCCTTCATAACATTTAGATTTATAATGGTTGTAGTGCCATCGTATTCATATTCCATCAGCCAAAGAAAGATACATCGTTGAATCCAAAGTCAAGAAGTGGGAAAATATACTCTGACTTTTGTGGAAATAAATGCAATATTACATGACAAAGATGTAAGTATGAGGATGAATAATTGGCGCCAATAACTCAATATACCACATCAACCTAACTAACTTGCCATATTTGTCAACTATAATTCTACAAATAGATTGTGCTATTTCCCATATCAGTACCATGGCACATTTTGTTCTTCCTTTGTAGAATATTCTTTTTCTCTAATATTTGTCTGTCTGAGACTTATGCAAAGTTCATCTCCTCAGAAATGTTGTTTCTGACCATTAAGCAAAATCAATTATCCTCTCACTCAAACACAATTCTCTATATGTTTCCTCAAAATAATGTAGAGTTTTGCATATATCATTTGGTTTGTTGGCTATTTCTCCCTCCAGAATGCAGCATTCATGAAGGCAGAGAATGTTTGTTATGCTTATTACCATTGTATCCTCAGCACCTAGCACAAGTTTTTTTTGTTTTGTTTTGTTTTTTAATTTTATTGTGATTTGGGTGAAGTTTACAGAGCAAATATGTCTTCCATACAGCAGTTCACATACACTTTGTCTCATAACATTGACGGTAATTTCACACAATTCAACAGCTCTCCTCCCACTTTCTCCCCATTGCCACTTCTTCCCTGTGTCCTTGCCTCCAATGTACTCCTGCCCCCGCCACCTGTCTCCCTGTATGTATGCAGCCCTTCTATTCTCCCATGATTGATCTCTCCAAGGAGTGTAGCCACTTAATGTAAATGTTCAGCACATATGCCTGTCTTTTGTTTGGCTGGAAGCACAGGAGTGGGTTCAGTTCCAGATCTGAAGGGCAGCTAGGGGCCATAGTCTCAGAGCTTCCACCAGGCTCTATCAGACCAGCAAACCTTGTCCTTTTTTCCTTTTTCAAGTTTTTTTCAACATTGTTGTCCCACTCTATCCAGGGTTTCCTACATAAAACCCCCTCCAAGTGGTTGACAATGGTAGCTGGGCACCATCTAGTTCTTCTGGTCTCATAGTCTTATAGGCTGAGGATCACATGGTGTACCAGTTGCTTGGACTAATTATTTCCATGTGTCTTTGGTTTTCTTCATTCTTCTTAGCTCTAGATAAGAAGAGACCCATTGTTGCATCTAGATGATAGCCACTTGCAAGCTTTTAAGATCCCAGTCACCATTCACCAAAGTAGGATGTGGAACAATGTTTTTGTCTAATATGTTATGCTAATTTAACTTGACATCCACTATGACCATAGTTCCGAGCCCACAGTCCAACTACTCGCTTCCTCTGCATAGCTGGCTGTGGCCAAGAAATGACTACAAACTTGTCCCTTGTCAGCTCTACTATATACCTAGAAATTATTAGACAACATACAAATACACTTGTAGAAATATCGTCTACCAACTTTATGCATGGTCATGGGCACACTCCCCTTTGCATAAAAAAACTAACTGCCATCGAGTCAGATCCAACTCATAGCGACCCCTCCTTGGTTTCTGAGGCAGTATCTCTATGGAAGTAGATTGCCCAAACTTCCTTCCAAGGAGTGGCCAGTGGTTTAAACCACCAGCCTTCTGGTTAGCAGTCAAAAGCTTTAGGCACTATGCCTCCAGAGCTCATTAAGCCTGTCCACCCATCTATCTACCCATACACCAATGTTTGCCATCACCAACAATGCAGTACTGCATGTGCAAAATGGTTCCTTTCTGTTGTCTATACTTTATCATTTTAGGTTTCACATTTAAGTCTTTGATCAATCTGGAGTTAG
>NW_006922579.1:231083-239097 GCF_000298275.1 Orycteropus afer afer
TAGTGATACTGCCTCGGAAACCCAAGGAGGGGTCGCTATGAGTCAAGGCTGACTCGATGGCACATAACAACAACAACAACAAATGCTATTCCATTGGTCTATGACCTAGCACAAGTTTTGAATATAGTGTTTAATGAATAAATATTTGATTAATGGTTAAAGTGAAAAGAAATTATGATTGTGCTCCTTGTTTTTCATCTAAAATTATAGAAAAGAGATCAAATAAGAAGCATTATACCTAGCTTTTTATGTGTTAGAAATTTATTTTTTTAGTTGAAATAGGGAGGAAGATAGATAGGAAGATAGTTATTAAGAATAGTGAAATACTTTGTTGTTATTTTCTTTTCTTTGTTTTCATTTTGCCTTTGATTCAGAAAGCCTCTTACTAGTCTCAAAATTTTATTTTCTAACCAACAATAGTCACGAGAATGAAAAGATCAGTTAGAACATTATTGCAATGATCTAGATGAGATGGTGACTTGGAGTAGACTGGTAAAAAAGAAACAGAAGGAAGTTTGAGAAGATGGCAAAATTCATCTTGGACATGTGGTGTTTAAGGCATTTCTAAGACTTCTAAATGGAGATATTAAATAGATAGTCAGAAATGTAGGCTAAGAAATTTGCTAATTGCTAATAAGTAGTTATTGAAGCCAAAAAAGTAGTTCATACTGTTTTGAGGGAATAAATGAAGAGTGAGAATCAAAGAGAACTCTGTTCCAAAGAACTCCAATATTGAAAGCTTGGCTGAAGGAGAAGTCAGAAATGGAAATGAGAAGGCACCCTTACAGAATGAACAGGAGCACTCTGCAATCGCAAAGTACAATGGAAACAGAATGCTTTCTGAAAAAGAAAATAGTTAACTATGTTTTTCCAGGTAGGGGAAGAAGTATGAATATAAAATTACTATGCCTGTTACATCAGTCTTATATTACTCCATGAATACTGTTCTGTTTTGTTTTCTTTTCTTTATGACATAAGGTATTTGAAAGATGTGGAATAGTTAGCCCTGGGTTTGAATCTTAGTTCCACCAATTATTAAATATTTTATTTAGGTATTAGGTATTTTATGTAACCTCTCATATGTGAAAAATAGGGATAATACTGACTGTACTGCTCTCCATATGTGTAAAAGGGAAATTCATGTGAGTGTGACTGGCAGAGAGGTAATGTCTGATAAATATTCTATTCTGAAAGGCAAGTCCTACAGAAACAAAATACACCTTGTCAGATTGAGATCTGTGTAAGGTGTTTTAAAAAAATCCCTTTTCTTTAATTTGATGGTTTCCTTTTAGCCTTTTATTGCTGTTCTTTCTTCCTTTCTATTCAATCAAAGTTTAGAGACACTTTAAGTCCCTTGTTCTTTCTATGACTTTCTGGTTGCTTTTCAAAATTCCCTCACAGGTCCACCCCAGCACTTGATTCTTGAAAACGGTCTCCTTCTCTTGTGTTTCTCTCAGAGAGCCAATCTTCTCAGTACGATGAAGTAGATAACCCCTAAACCACAGTTCCTTCCTTGATATCCCAACCTCTCTGAGTAGTTCATGATTAGGGTATCAGTAACACCAGAAACTAATCAAAACAGTTTAGTAGTTTTGTCTTACATAGCACTGACTTTATGCCAGGCACATACTCTGTGCCAATCATGTTCTCATATAAGGTTGGGCAATCTACTTCCATAGTGATATCACCTCAGAAACTCAAGAAGGAGTTATTTTGAGTTGGGTCAACTCAACAGCAGTGAGTTGTTGTTTTGTTTTTTTTTTCCTTCCCCCCTTATATTAGTCCCATTAGCTGTGTATTAGCATTATCCCCATTTTAGTGATGAAGAAAAGGGACAGAAAGATTGAGAACTTACCTAAAATGCACAGTATTATGGGTTAAATTGTGTCCTCCAAAAGGATATGTTGAAGTTCTAACCCTGGTACCTATAAATGTGAACATACTTATGAATAAGATGTTTACATATGTAATAAGTTAAGTTAATGTGAGATCCTAATAGAGTACGGTGAACCTTAATACAATATGACTGGTGTCGTGATAAAAAGAGAAGAGACATAGACAAACAGATTGAAGATGACCATATGAAGACAGAGGCAGAAATTGGAGTTACACAGCCACAAGCCAAGGAACACACGTGCTACTAGAAACTGAGAGAGACAAGAAAAGATCTTCCTCTAGAGCCTTCAGAGAGATATGACCTTTCTGACACTGTGAATTCATATTTCTAGCCTACAGGACTGTAAGACAATAAATTTCTGTTATTTTAAACCATCCAAGTTGAGGTATTTTGTAACAGCAGCCCAAGGAAAATAATATAATTAGTAAGTGATGGAACCATCATGGTATGCAGATCCAAAGTCCCTTGTTGCAATTCCAAAATTTAAAAATCTGAAAACCCAAAATTTTTTTAACTCAGGTTCTGGCAATAGAACCGGTATGCAAGAACAGTTGCTGCCAAGTTGATTCCAACTCATGGTGACCTTATGTGTGCCAGATTTGAAGTGCACTCCATAGAGTTTTCAATGACTGATTTTTTTTTAATATTTTATTTTATTTTATTTTATCTTGTTGAGAATACAGACAGCAAAAACACACACCAATTCAAGTTTCTACTGTGCAATTCCATGATACTGATTACATTTGTTGAGTTGTACAAGTATTCTCACTCTCCTTCTCTGGGTTATTGCTCCACTAACATAAACTCACTGCTCTTAAGGTTGCTAACTGATCTTTCAAGTTTCTGTTGTCAATTTGATACCATAAAGACAGATATTTAAGGAGGATAATGCTCAAGGCTGATATTGTTTACTAATTAAGTTTAACAATTGGTCGTGAAAGGTCCCTGGAGAAGAAAATCATGCTGGGCAAATATAGGGTCAGCAAAAAAGGGAAGACTCTCGACAAGATGGATTGACATAGTGGCTGTTATGATGGGCTCAAGTGTGGAAACAATTTTGAATATGGCACAGGACGGGCTGTATACAACAGAATGAAAGAGTGCCCAGTCCTGTGCCATACAACCTTAATTGTTTGGTTTTATGAAGAATCCAGGGGTTATATTTGGTTTAAGGTTTAAAGATTATTTTAGGACAATAATTTTGGGGTTTCATCGAGCCTCCATGACTCTAGAAAATCTGGATTCCATGAGATTTGAAATTCTGTTCTTTTTCCTCCTTTTCATCAAGATTCTCCTGTAGGATTTTTGATCAAAATATTAAGTAATTTAGCTGGGCACTACCCATTTCTTCTGGTTTCTTGCCATAGAAGGCAATTGTTTGTGGAGGCTGTGGTAGTTTAGGTTATGTGTCAACGTGGCTGGAACTGGTTTTGAGTGGGTGGCTGGGCAGCTGATGGTTATTCCTCATGATGAAACTGGCAATCAAATTCATGGTGGGATCAGCCACGAGCAACTGAGTAGTTGCTTTAGGGATGTGGTCTGCTTCCTATACATAAGGAGAAGCTTTGGAAATGGTCTCTAGCTTTTTGCACACTTGAATCCTGCATGTAGCCAAGTTGTTGTTCAGCAGCCTGCCATGCTCTGCCAATCTTGGGACTTTTGGTGGACTTAATCTAGTGTCCTGTCATGTTGTTTGGTAATATTGAGACTGTGCCTTTTTACTTGTTGACTTGGGTTTGTCAGCCTTAGAAACCAGCAGCTGCTGCCTGAGTGAAGAAAATCCTCTAGCTTCAGTGGGCTAGGAGCAAGAGGCAGAGCTAAAGTCTAAGGTCGAGGTGTTTTCACCCAGCCCCTAGAGCTTGGTACTTTGAACTTGGACTTCTAGCCTCCAAAACTGTAAGAGAATAAACTCTTTTTTATTTAAGTCACTCATTTGTGATATATTCTGTTAGAGCGGCAGTGGATAACAAAAATAGAGGCAATTAGCACATCCTATATCCTTCTATTCCTGACTCTCTTTCTTCCTGTGTTGCTATAGGTGACTAGAGACAATTTGTTGTGCCTTAGCCTCTTGCCGGCTTTTAAGACCCTAGAAACTATGCAGTGAAATCACCAAATTTTTGGAAGTAGTTTGCTCAACTTTTCTCCTGAGCTCTCTGAGTAGACTCGAACCACCAACCTTTCAGTTAGCAGCCAAGCATATTAACCATTTGCACCACTCAGGGATTCCCTAGCAACAGAAACCTGACTTTAATAAAATTTAGTCCATGAATTTAATATGGTAGTGAGTCCAAGAGAATATTTTTGATTAGAGAGGGAGACCCAAATATGTGTGCACACAGCAGGAAAAGAGTTCACAGGGAAAACAAAATATTATCTTGACACATACATTTAATTACCATTGTTTTGCTGGACACTCTGCTATGCTCTGAGTATGCAGTGCAGAACACAGCACATTCTGAATTCCTAGAGCCTGTCATCTGGGAAGGAAGGATCTTTGGAAAAGCAAGATTTCATAGGCAGCAAGAGGAGATGGGGCACAATTGTTCTTGTTTTGTTAGGTGCTGTGGAGTTGTTTCCGACTCATAGCGACCCCATGCACCGCAGAACGAAACACCGACTGATCCTATGCCAGCTCCATAATCCCTGCAATACTTGAGCCCATCATCGCAACCACCATGTCAATGATCCTCGTTGAAGGCCTTCCCCTCTTTCTTCGACCCTCCACCTTACCAAGCATAACATCCTTCTCCAGGAAATGGTCCTTCCTGACAACATGACCAAAGTAGGTGAGACCAAGTCTGGCCATTCTCACTTCCAAGGAGTATTTCAGCTGCACTTCCTCCATGACAGATCTGTTAGTTCTTTCAGCAGTCCATGGTACTTTCAGCATTCTTTGCCAGCACCACAACTCAAAAGCATCAACTCTTCTTCAGTCTTCCTTATTCATTGCCAGTTCTCACATGCATACGAGGCAATTGAAAATATCATGGCTTGTGTCAAGTGTACCTTAGTCCTTGCTCCCCAGTGCTTAAAAGAGTTCCTTGACAGCTGACCTGCCCAGTGCTACACGTTGTCTAATGCCCTAACTGCTGCTTCCATTGGCTTCGATTGTAGAACAAAGCAATGTGAATTCTTTGAAAACATCAATCTTTTCTTCATTCTCAATCTTTTTTCTCCATGTGATGCTGCTTATTAGTCCAGTTGTGAGGATTTTTGTTTTCTTTATATTGAGATGTAATCCATACTGCAGACTGTTTTCTTCAGTCTTCATCAGTAAGTGCCTCACGTCATCCTCACTTTCAGCAAGCAAAGTTGTATCGTCTGCATATCTTGGGTAGTTAATGATTCTTCTTCCAATCTTGATGCCACATTTTTCTTCATATAGTCCAGTTTCTCAGATTATTTTCTCAGCATATAGATTGAATAAGTATGGAGAAAGGATACAACCCTGATGTACTCCCTTCTTGATTTTAAACCATGTAGTGTTCCTTTGTTCCGTTCAAACAACAACCTGATCAATGTACAGGTTCCTCATGAGTACAATCAAGTGTTTGGAAATTCCCATTCTTCTCAATGTTATCCATAATTTGTCGTGATCCACACAATCAAATGCCCTTGCGTAGTCAATAAGGCACAAGTAAACATCTTTCTGGTATTCTTTGCCTTGAGCCAAGATCCACCTGACAGCAATTATGATATCCCTTGTTCCACATCCTCTTGTGAATCCAGCTTGCACCTCTGGAAGTTCTATGTCAATATACTGCTGCAACCATTTTTGAATTATCTTCAGTAAGATCTTACTTGCATGAGATATTAATGATATTGTTCGATGATTTCCACATTCTGTAGGATCACCTTTCTTTGGAATGGGTACAAATATGGATATCTTCCAGTCAGTTGGCCAGGTAGCTGTCTTCCAAATCTCTTGGCATAACCTAGTGAGTGCCTTCAATGGGGCATCCATTTGTTGAAATATCTCAATGGGTATTTCATCAATTCCTGGAACCTTGTTCTTCGCCAATTCTTTCATTGCAGCTTCACTTCCTCCTTTGATACCATTGGGTCTAGATCATATGCCACCTCCTGAAATGGATGAAGATACAATTAGGACAAAGCAAATGTGGTCCACACATCACAGCATCAACATCACCTGAGAACTTGATAGAAATGATGACTCTCAGGCCTGAGTTCAAGTCTACAGCTGTAGAATTTTGGGGGTGGTGTGTGACAAGGCCATGGAATCTGTGTTTAGCAAGTTCTTTACCCTTTCCTCATTTCTTGTGTACAGTGTAGTTTGAGAATTATTCATCTACAGTATATGTGGAAGGATTAATCTTGTAAGGAGGCAAAGACCAGTGAGAAAAGATATTGAAGTTCTTAGTTATAAGAAAACAAGGTCAAGGTAGAAGTGAGACCCCTTTCTGAGAATATACTTGGTGCTTTTGGTTCCTCTGCAGTTATATCTCTCACGTAATTATGTAATATCTCCAGTCTAGCCAGTGTTTCCCAAATACAATAAGGATTTTCTATCTCCTAATTTTTTACATTTATCTGAAATACCTTCTTGCTCTAAATTTATTCAAGTATCCCCTTCCTATAAGCCCACCATGAGTTAGTGCAGGCTTTGGAGAGAAGTGTCTTTTCTCTGAATTATAGTTGCAGCCCATAGCCCTATGTTGCTATTGTTAGGTGCCATTGAGTCAGTTCTGACTCATAGTAACCCTTTGTACAACAGAATGAAACACTGCTCAGTCTTTCACCATCCTCAAAAATGTTGCTGTGTTTGGGGCCATTGTTGCAGCCACTGTCTCACTTTTTCTCATTAAGGATCTTTTTTTTTTTTTTTAATTAAATTTTCATTATGATTTGGGTAAAAATTTACAGGGAAAATTCATTTTCCCTACAGCAGTTCATACACATTTTGTCTCATGACATTGACTGCAATTCCCCACAATGTAACAGCTCCCATTTCCTCTCCACAGTTACCTGTTGCCTCTGTCCTTCCCTCTCATGCACTCCCACCCCCTGAGCTGTCTCCCTGTGCAAGCACTGCACTTCGGTTCTCCCATGACTGATTGCTCCAAGGAGTGTATCTACCTGATATAAATGTTCACCACATATGCCTGTCTATTGTTTGACTGGAAGGCACAGGAGTGAGTTCAACTCCAGACTAGAAGGGTAGCTAGGAGCTATAGTCTCAGGGGTCTCACCAGGCTTTATCAGGCCAGGAAAAATGGTCTTTTTTTACGATTTTGAATTTTGTTCCACATTATTCTCCCACTCTATCCAGGATCTCCTGCATCGATCCCCCTCCAAGTGGTTGATAATGGTAGCTGGCACCATCTAGTTCTTCTGATCTCATGGTCATATAGGCTGAAAATCATATGGTCTATCAGTCCCTTGGACTAATTGCTTCCATGCATCTTCAGTTTTCAATATTCTTTGCTCTAGACAAGGAGAGACCCATTGTTGCATCTAGATGGCTGCTTGCAAGCTTTTAAGATCCCACTTGCTACTCACCAAAGTTGGATGTAGAGCAACGATTTTGTCCAGTATGTTATGCCAGTTGATCTTGATATCCCCTGTGACCATGGTCCTGAACCCAGAGGTCCAACCAGTCACTCCCTCTGGGTAGTTGGCTGTAGCCAAGAAGCCATCACCCCTTGTGAGGGCCTTCCTCTTTTTTGCTGACTCTCTTCTTTTCCAAGCATGATGCCCTTCTCCAGGCATTGTTCCTCCTAATAATATCCTTAAAGTACATGAGACAAAGTGTCATCATCCTCACTTCTAAGGAATATTCCAGCTCTACTTCTTCCAGTATTCTTCCATGTTCTGTTCTGGTTACCTAGTGCCACTCTGACAGGAATATACCACAAATGGGATGGCTTGAACAAACAAGAGTTTATTCTCTTACAGTATGGAGGCTTTAGGTCCAAGTTTAAAGTGACAGGGTCTAGGGGTTGTGTGAAAGGCCCTTGACCTTGGGCTTCAGCTTTGCCTCTTGCTCCCAGCCCACTAAAGCTAGAGGCATCTCTTCACTCAGGCAGCTACTGGCGGCTGAGGCTTACAAGCCCAAGGTCGACAAAATGGCATGGTCCCGATGTTACCAAACCA
>NW_006922579.1:240232-243884 GCF_000298275.1 Orycteropus afer afer
AGGTTTCCAAGGCGCTATCACTATGGAAGTAGATTGCCCCATCTTCCTTCTGAGGAGATGGCTGGTGGGTTTGAACCACCAGCCTTCTGGTTAACGATCAAGTATCTTAGGCACTAGTACATTTGCATGTTGTTGTTGTTATGTGCTGTTGAGTTAGACCCGACTCATAGCGACTCCTCCTTGGGTTTCTGAGGCAGTATGGCTACAGAAGTAGATTGCCCCATCTTCCTTCCGAGGAGTGTCTGGGGGGTTTGAAGTGCCAGCCTTCTGGTTATCAGTCAAATGCCTTAGGCACTAGCCACCAGAGCTCCCAATACCTTTGCATAGTCAATAAAAAAATAGGTAAATATCTTTCTGGTATTCTTTGCTTTCAGCCAAGAGCCACCTGATATGAGCAATGATATCCCTTGTTCACATCCTCTTCTGAATCTGGCTTGAATTTCTGACAATTCTCTGTCAATGTACTGCTGCAACCTTTTCTGAATTTTCTTCAGCAAGTATTTATTTGTGTGTGATATTAATATCACACACAAGCTATCAAGCTATTGCTTGGTATCCCCATTCTGTTGGATTGCCTTCCTTTGGGACGCATATGAATATATCTTCCAGTCAACTGGGTGGTAGTTGTCTTCCAAATTTCTTGGATAAGCGAGCAACTCCAGCTGCATCTATTTGTTGAAACATTTCAATTGATATTGTTGCTATTTGCCCTCAAGTCGGCCCCGACTCCTAGAGACCCCTCCTTGGGTTTCTGAGGCAGTTATCACTACGGAAGTAGGATTGCCCAAACTTCCTTCCGAGGAGTGGCTGGTGGGTTTGAACCGCCAGCCTCCTGGTTAGCAGTCAAGTGCCTTAGACACTATTCTACCAGAGCTCCTTCAATTGATATAGGTATACCATAATCATTAAAAGCACATATCTGGAGTCAGATGACTGGGTTTGTATTAACTCTACAGTTTAATATAAAATTTTGGGGAAAGTTACTTAAGATTTCTGAATTTCAATTCCTTCAATGTAAAATGAAGGTAATAATAGTATCTGTATCATAAATACACTTGGCACATGCTAAGCACTCTTTAAATGTTAGTGCTTATTGTTCATTACCTACTTAGTGATGGCACTTAGCATATACTAACTCCTACATAGTTATTTTTCTGTGTGTACACAGTTGTACACATGCAAACATATTGGGTTCACTTTTTACTTGAATATAAAGGCTAAATCTCAATTGCTCATCTTCATCTATTCTCAAACAACATGCTGAGGACTTCATAAATGTTTTGTATAAATTATGATGTAATAATTTTGTTTTCTGTTTTGAGTCTTGGGCCAGGTTATCTCTATTAATGCCTCATACAATATCTCAAAAACTATATTATATGTTATTGCTTTGATGGTTTCATTACTCCTCTCTGAATAAACTGTGTTGTGATAAAGGGAACATTGAGCCTACAATTAGAATACCTATATTTCATGATTCATCGAACTCAGCACTATTCACTTTTTGGGCTGGATGATTATTTGTTATGGGGACTGTCGGTATTGTAGGATAATTAGCAGTAACACTTGCCTCTACATACAACCTGTCAGCAGTACATTTACCCCAGCTTTAAAAAATTAAAAATTTCTCCAGACATTGCCAAATGTCCCTTGGGGGTCAATATTGCCTGTATTGAGAACCTCTGCTCTATTAACAGGAGATCTGGTAGCACAGTGCCTAAGGCACTTGACTGCTAACCAGGAGGCTGGTGGTTCAAACCCACCAGCCACTCCTCGGAAGGAAGGTTGAGCAATTGACTTCTGTAGTGATACTGCCTCGGAAACCCAAGGAGGGGTCATGATAAGTAAGGTCTGACTCGACAGCACATAACAACAACAACAGTTCTATTAACATCTAAGCTTTGTCACTGTTTATCTATATGACACCTTGAGCAAACCACCATTCTACTCTACATCTCAGATACTTCATCTGGAAAATGCATATAAAAAATAGCTACTTCACAGGATTGTTATGAAGACAAAATGACATGCAGTACTGTGGTGCCTGCGCAGAATATATCAATAATTTATATTATTGATCTAAATCTCAGGAGTTCCTATTGCTTTTCCAGGCAGAACAAGAAACAATCTTAAAATACATATGAGATGGAGAAAGATCATGTTCGCCTCTGACTCTTTTTATCCCACCCTGGCATCAGTTTCCACCTGATTTGACCCGTGTTTGCTATGGAGCTAAAATCAGCACTGCTTTAAGTAAACTTCATGTACCACCTGTCCCTTCTGGCAGCACAGACTTAAAAAAAGACAAGTCAAAAGTTGAAAGGGAAAAGCAAAACACTACAACCAAAACATACCAGCAGCTGGGAGTAGAATGGGATTCTATAATTAGAGAAAAGTGAATTCTTTGTCTCCATGGACTAGAACACATTCTTGAGGTGGCTTAAGAGTGTTCAACTATCTATACCAAACTCAAGAGATATTATTACTCTTGCTATTTGAAAGATAATATTCCTTAACTAGGTAAATTAATCATTATCATAGAAAGTACAAGAGTATTAAATATTCTCATTTAGCTCAGTAGATTAATGGAAACAACTATCCATGTACAGTGAAATTATTCTTAAGAAATTGTTTAATTCAGCACACTAATTCCATCTTTTTATGGCATTGAAACTATAAATAAAATATTTCAATTATAAAAGTGACAATAAATGACTTAGAATGTAAAACTAACATGAAATATGCCAAAATGTGTGTGCACAGTCTTTTCCCAAAGACTGTGCTAGTTTGTAGATGTAATTAAAAAAACATATTGGTTAAGCAACATATTTCAGAATTGAGCTTTTCTGTTTATTTTGTTCTTTTTAATTTATTCTCCTTGTAGGGTCTGCAAAAATACCTTCAGATTGTTGTAAATATATCTTTGTGTATTTCTTTGTGTTAAAAAGCAAAACATGCTGAGACTTTCTTTGACAATTTAGGATCTTGAAATGCTCCAGAGGTCTTCATTCTCTTCCTGAGAAATGAGCACGAGGAAAGAGAAGGTAGAAAACATGGAACTGAATATGTACTGACCCCAAGGAAATACAAAGAAAATGTTTGTTTTTTAATGTTTTATCTGCCATCATATCATTGCAGGGATCCAAGGGTGTGCTCCACTCTCAACTCTTCTCTCTTGATGGCAGCGAAATATGCCCCTCTGTTTGTGGGCAGGATCATTTTAAGCCTGGAATGACAAAACTGACCAATCCCCACATTAGAGTTCTATGCACCATATTTTCACAGTCCCACTCCCACAAGATCTCCATATACGTTATTTACACTATTAGCAAGCTAATCAATCCCCTTCATGGGCCACAAACACTGTACATCTGCATAGTCCAACCTCACCATCTGGTGGGAGTCACAAAGACCATGGCTAGACCAATCATACTAAGTAATTCACTGCACCACAACAAGCACAAAAATACCTAGATTAATTGAGATTTCATTTTAATAACTTGATAATATAAAAAAGCATACTTTACGATTACTAGAACACTTATTGTTTCTTTGCTATTCATAAGGTTTTCCCTGGCTAATTCTTTCAGAAGTGGGCGGCCTCTTCCTTCTTCCTAGTCTGTCTCAGTCTATAAACTGGCTGTTACCTATG
>NW_006922579.1:252824-261167 GCF_000298275.1 Orycteropus afer afer
TGAGCATATAGACAAAGAAAACACATAATCTTCCACTTTTGGAAACATTTCCCATATGCTGGTTAGTTAGCTAAAGATTTAAGGTTATTTCTCTGATGGAAAACTTTAGTTAATAGAAAAAGCACACATTTTTATGACTCACAAAGAGTTTGCATCCTATATAATCTAATTATTTGCAATTAATGTTCTGTCTTATTTCAGCTACTCATTATTGTGATTTAATAGGTAGCTTATAATTGCTTCTCTGATATTGCTCCAGGACTTGACTTTATTTAACCTTTTATGTGAGAAACAAAAGACTTACCTTGCTTGGTATTTTTCAGATCTAAAAGGAAAATTTTCTCTGAATATCATATACTTAGTAAAAAAATAAATAGAAAGACCTAGGCCTTTTCACAATGGTCCCATATTGAGAACATGTTCTATTTGCCCTCACTTAGCTAAGATTATTGCAAATATTCCTAAGCACTACACTTCAGTGAAGCGTTGGTTTATTGGTAGAATTCTTACCTTCCATGCAAGATGTTGGGTTTGATTCCCAACCAATGCACTTTATGCACAGCCACTACCTATCTGTCAGTGGAGGGTCACATGTTGCTTTGATATTGAACAGATTTTAGCAGAGTTTCCAGACTAAGATATACTAGAAAGAAAGGGGTAGTGATCTGTTTCTGAAAATCAGCTAATGGATGCCTTATTAATTGCATTGGTCTGATCCACAGCCAATCAAAGGATGGAGCAGGACTGAATAGTGTTTTATTTTGTTGTACATGGGGTTGCCATGAGTTGGAAATGGATTCAATAATAGCTAACAGAAACACTTCAGTTATTTTATACATGTGTGTGTAACAACAAATCTTCAATTATCACATATATAAATATATAGAAAATATGTGTGTAAAAATACATGCATATATACATAAATACATACATATATAAAGACATGGTGAAAATTCTAACTTAAATATTTACAAATTGTGTCATTTCTGTCTAAATCTATCTATCTATCTATATATATATTGCAATCTGAAATTTTTACTACATTTCATAGATTTTAAAGTGTTTTTTACATGATATAAATTTCAAATTTTTTCTCTGTGCTTGATAAAGAAGAAAACTAAAGCACAATTTGGTTAAGTAACTTATCCAAAACCACAGAAGTAGTTGCCCATCCAGAACAGAACTCTGGGCTTCTGATTTCTACTTTCTATCACATGCTATTATTGAGTGGTGTGTTATAATTCTTGTGATGGGAACACTCATGAAATAGGCTTATTTGAACACAGGTCTATTGGAAATGATTGATGTATAGTAGTAGTATAATCCTGACATCAAACACTATTCATTTTAATTCATGTTGTGCATACACTTCCAAACAACATAGGTAGATTCTTTTTACTTATTGAATACAATTTTTCAGATTTTAAATCTGTTTTTTATCACCATTCACTTCAGTGCCTCTTTTCTTCATGTTTGCACACTCTTCCTCCAACATTACTTGATTTTTTTCTGGGAAGTATTCCAAGTTTACATTGTCTGTATACGTATGTGTGTGCATGTATGAGTATGTGTGCACATAGTTCTTTTTGTTCACCATGATGTATTACATCCCAGATTTTTTTTTTAGTGGCACACTTAATAAATTATTGTTTTTACTGTTCTCATTAAAGCTCTTTAGTAGAATGTCGTATTAAAGGCAACTCCACCACAAAACAGGTAGACAGGGAAGCTAATTTTTCAGCTTTGTATGTCTAATCTTTTGCAAGAAAAAAAAAATAAAAGATACGTTGTGTGAGTTTAGAAAACACAGACAAGGTGAATACAAAATGCTCTCTATTCGGAGATAGATGTCAGAGAATTGACTCAACTCTGGAATGCCATGAAATATTCAGTTACTGTGCTGGGAAAGCAGAAATAACATGCCCATACATAACAACTTTTAAAAAGCTGCTTCATACACAAATTTGCTATTGTTTCTTTATGCAAGACATAATCTTGGGTAATTTAAAGAAATGTCAGAATCCTTGACTTCATCATAACAAAGGGGAAGAAGAAAAAGATAAAAGTTAAGGTTGAAAAATATTTTCCTTATATTTCACTTGATTAAACCAAATTGTACAATTTTCATAACTTACTATGTAAACTTTAACTCAATGGAAAGTATTGCTAGCCTCTCTAATTTGCTGTGCAACATTTGAAAACAAAATTATACTATTTGTGAGATAGTTTTTCCTGTATGGCTGGCTGTCCTTAATCTGACTTTGGTTATAGAGGCTAAGGAGTCCCTGGGTGATGCAAATGGTTAACATGCTCGACTGCTAACAAAACATTGGAGATTCGAGTATACTTAGAAACACCTCAGAAAAAAAGTCCTGGCCATCTATTTCCAAAAAATCAGCCATTGAAAACTCTATGCAGCACAGTTCTACTATGATACAAATGTAGTCACCATGAGTCATAAGTGACTCAGTGGTAACTGGTTTTGATAGAGGCTACACACTGGGGTTCAGAGAAGGTTAGTTAGTGTCCTGGATTGAATTGTGTCTCCCCAAAATATGTGTCAATTTGGCTGGGCCATGATTCTTATTGATGGTTAAGTAATGATGTAATTTGGCAGTTATGCTAGTGGCACAGTGGTTCAAGCTTTCAGCTGTAAACCAAAATGTTGGCAGTTTGAACCCATCGGCCACTCCATGGGAGAAAGATGAGGCAGTCTGCTTCCATAAAGAATTACAGCATTGAAAACCCTATGAGGCAGTTCTATCCTGTCCTAGAGAGTTGCTATAAGTCAGAGTCAACTCAATGGCAGTGGGTTTAGTTTGGTTTGGTTTGTAGGGATGGAATCATCCCACATGATGTGATGTGATGTGACATGATCAGCCAATAAATTGTAAGAGGATTAGAGTGGGATGTGTCACCTTTACTCAATTCACAGCACTAATACAATGTAAGGGGAGTTCCTGGGGTAAAGCCTGCAGCTTTCATCTTACAAGAGAAAAATGGAGCAAAAAGTGATCAGAAAGAGAGGGACATACTACCCTGAAGAAAGAAGAGCCAGGAGTAGAGCTCATCCCTTGGATCCAGGTTTTCTGTGCTGGGAACCTCCTAGATTGAGGTGAAGATTGATCCCAAAATGTATGGAGATCTCCAAGGAATTCCAGGCCCACAAATGCTAAATGGAGACAAAGCCCTTTCTCTTAAAGTGTGAGCCAACAGAGGGAGAAAGTCTTCCTCTCGAGTTAGTGCCCTGAATTTGGACTTAGAGCCTCCTAAACTGAGAGAATTAATCTCTGTTTGTTAAAGCCATCCAGTTGTGGTATTTCTGTTATAGCAGCACTAGAGAACTAAGATATTTACCATCCAAATTTCTTCTCTAAACTACTAATATTATTGTGACAGGTACTTTAAAGAAATAGTCATAAATTAAAGTTTGTTTTAGAAATATTGTTAATATTTTAATAAATAAATAAATAAATACGTTGTAAATCATAATCCCTATATCTGTGGTAATCCCATTTGGGAAAAGGATGATATTGTTATGTTAATGAGGCAGGATCTGTGTAGGTTGTATCTTAAGTCAGTATCTTTTGAGATATAAAAGAGATTAAACAAGGGATCAGAGGAGAGATGGGATAAGAAAGATGCCAAGACACATGGATATCTCAAAGGAACTCAGAAGCAGAAGTTGAAGAAACAAGGACTGTCCTCCACAGCCGACACAGGGGAAAGCCTTCCCCCAGAGCCATCACTCTGAATTCATACTTCTAGCTTCTTAAAGTGTGAGATAATAAAGTACTTTTTGCTAAAGTCACCCACTGTGGCATTTCTGTTACAGCAGCCCTAGATAACTAAGTTCTTGAAATGCCTGGAGTACTTGCTGGCAGATGAAAGATCATGTATTTACTTTTTTGTTTTTCTTTCTAGTTTCTAATGTCATCAGTGGGGGCTCTGGTAGTTTAATGTCTAAAGGCATTTGATTGCTAACCAGAAGGCTGGCTGTTCAAACCCATCAGCCACTCCTCGAAAAGAAGACTGGGTGATCTACTTCCATAGAGGTACCACCTCGGAAACCCAAGTAGGGATCACTATGAGTCAAATCGCCTTGACAACAGTGAGTGTAATGCCATCAGTATGATAGATTACACTGGTCATCTGATAAATTCTTGCCTAATCTCACAGTAAAATGAGATTACTCACCCTGTAAGCAATGCTATTGGACACTCCCAGTTAGGAATATCTTGTATTCGTAAAAGTTTTCCAAGATAGTTTTTCCAGCATTTTTTATCTTATTCTTTTCTGATTCACTTTTGATGATTTGAATTCAAAAACAGAAATGAAAAACTGGCCAATATAGATATCGGTTTATTTTTTAGAAATAAAACCAGTATGTCATCTAATTTCAAAGAATATAAAGTAGTACTTCCATTTAAAGCCTCACAAGTATGAGCAAGGTGATAATCTTTTAGCTCTAGCTTGGACTGGACTGTGTGGAACAAAGAAAAAAAAAGTAAATTTTACAGTATTAAAATAAATAGCTCATTTGTTATTTTAAAGTTCTATGCCTCCTATCCAAAGAGTCAAACATAAAGGATTATTCCAATCATGGGCATTTAGTAGATCAGCCTAATTTCACCAAAATGCTCCTTGTGAATGGCCTAAACTCCGATGACTCAATTCAACAAAGTTTGGAGAAAAGTTAATTTGTGCCAAGGACGTCATGGGAGCTCACCCAGAGATTCTTTTGGCTCAATCAACTATAAAAAGTAGTTTGTATAATATTGAGTATTCTAGTTACATCTCTTTTATCAAGATAAATTGTAATTAAAAAATATGTCTGAAAGTGAAGAAGACTTGAAGCAATTCCTGATAAAGATCAAAGACTACAGTCTTCAGTATGGATTACACCTCAACATAAAGAAAATAAAAATCTTCACAACTGGACCAATTAGCAACATTACAATAATGGACAAAAGGTTGAGGTTGTCAGAGATTTCATTTTACTTAAAGCCACAATCGATGCCTATGGAAGTAGTAGTCCAGAAATCAGATGTCATATTGCACTGGACAAATCTGCTACAAAAGACCTCTTTAAAGTGTTAAGGAGGAAAGATGTCGCTCTGAAGACTACGGTGTACCTAACCCAAGCCACGGTATTTTTAATGACCTCACATGCATGTGAAAGCTGGACAATGAATAAAGAAGACCAAAGATGAGTTGATGTCTTTGAGTTGTGGTGTGAGTGAAGAATACTGAAAATACTGTGTGCTGCCAGAAGAATAAACAAATCTCTCTTGGAAGAAGTATGCCAGAATGATCCTTGGAAGTGAGAATGGTGAGTTGTCTCACCTACTTCGGTCATGTTGTCAGAAGGGACCATCCCCTGGGAAGGATATCATGTTTGGTAAAGTAGAGGGTCAGCAAAAAAGGGGAAGGCCCTCAGTGAGATGGATTGACACAATAGCTGCAACAATGAGCTCAAATATAGAAAGTATTGTGAGTGTTTCATTCTGTTGTACATAGGGTCACTATGAGTTGGAGCTGACTCAATGGCACCTAACAACCACAACACAATACACTTCCCATGCATTTAAGAAAAGATGAATACTAAGATCAGTTGATCCTAATATTTGTCACTATGTATGAAGATTTCCCAAGAAAACTTAAAGTTCTAAGAAAGAATTCAGGATTTAGAAACTCCAATTACGTTATTTAAATATTTAAAGCAATATGTGTAGTTCGCTTTATATCAATTTCTGAATGTTTTCTTCTCTAAAGTTCTGGAGACACTTTAGGTAATTCCTCTATGTGAGCAGGTAGTTTCCTTTTCTAATGCCTTCCTTCAATTCATGCAAGGCCAGTACCACCCTATCTGGTATGTTTGTGCAGAGTTGAAAAAAAAAAAATCACTATGGGTAATCAATTAGGAAAATGTTCTCCTTATTGGTAGATGCATACCCATGGGCTCACAGTTCAATTTGATGAGAATCAGCTAGATTCGGGTTCCCACTTGCAACCCTAGTTGGCACCTTCCTACAATTGTCACTATTTAAAAGAGACACCTGTTGATCAATTGAGTCATTAGCTTTTGGTTTAAAATGTTGCACCCAAGATTTCTGCTTCAAATATCCTTGGATTTATCCAGAAAACAACAGAAGAAAAAAGGAAAAATTAAATTTCATAAGAGATGAATTTGAAAAACATGGAAATTTAAAAAGCAGAATGAAAGACAGAGATCATCCATCAGTAAGACCAAACAAGTGAAATTTTTAAGGATTTTAGTTTAAATTCAATCCCATGAGGGCACCTATGAAATATTTATACTTTAACATCCCAAAAGCAGTTTCATCTGATCTGCCAAGTGACAGCTACAAGGGAATACTATGTGCTGAACTCAGCATGATAGGCCCAGTTTCCATAGCCCAGATTAATGCTGTCCTACCAGCTTTGGTAAAAGGGCTGTAACTAAGCATCACTCTCAACTCTTAGCCACAGAACTCTCTTAGAAATGCTGAAGAATTTTCTGTTTAAGAAATCTCTGGGTTTGTGATTTCTTAAATGACATTCTGAGTAAAAGAGCCAATATTTTCAGAATTGCTTCACTATACCAAAGTATTAACTAATTGTCAACAGTTTTAAAGGACCATTAATAATCAAAGCTACAAAACTACTTCCAAAAATTAGATGTTACTGACTCCTAGCAATGAGAAGATTTTGTTAAGATGGGGAGATGGCAGAGTAAATCAATCTTAATTGATTTATCTGTTACTCAGAATAACACCATGATAAATAATTATCACCTAAACACAACCAGCTGTGTCCTTTCCTTCCAAGTGATATTTAGGATATCTTATCAGCATACACGAAGTAAAAATTTACATATGTTTTTCTCATCCATGTAATCTAATCAAAGGTGCAAACCCTGTATCTATGCCAATACAAACCTTCCATGTGACACGATTGCAGCCTGCATTGTCCATCTGGAGTTGCTGGTCTGCTAGATGTCACATGGCAGATCCTACCGGCATGGTAGATGAAAGGATGTTTAGGCCACGTGTCTGGGGATGACAGTTTTCTTTGTGATGAACCACAGTGTCACAGCTTGTTAAGTAAGCCTGTGACAGTGATAAAAGACAAAGCCATCAGTTCATAGCAGAATATGGCCTATCTGCCCATGACAAACCATGCTATCTCTTCTCACATATGCTGACATCTCATAAAGCATTCCCACTAGTGGTGGCCAGAAATAGTCTCTGAAGACAGCCTCATAAGAGAGTAATAGCACACTGCTTATCTTTGAGCAAATGAATGGAAAAAACCTGGAGTGCACAATGTAGTGCTCTTAGCCTCACAGATAAAGATGACTTTCTACTTGGAACATTTTGTATGGTAGGCCTATATAACATAACATCAAAATTCTGAGCAGTGCCTTACAGATGACTATGAGGTCCACATTTTCCAAGGCATGTTAATTTTGAACTTCTTCCTATTGTTCTATATGTCTGTAGACCCACTTAACAAGGCTGCTTCTGTTTATTCAGAGACAATATTTCTATTAACAAAATTATTTTTATAAAGCAATAATAATAGCAGCTATCACTTAATTGATGTTTACAGTGTTCTAGGTACAGTGCTAAGCACATAATAGGCATTATCTCAGTTGATACTCTTAACATCTTTATCACCATTTCTTTTCAAGTGATAATGTTATTATCCCAATTTTGTAGATCAGGAAACTGAGACTGAGAGAAATAATAAGCCTAGACCACCCAGTGGGTGAATTAAAGTTTACAATGTGAGACTTCTGATTTATCAGTAAGAAATATTACAAAAATGGATAGATGTGAAATATGAGATTTATGGTCATATACTCTTATTTCAAGGAACTCTGGTGGCATACTGCCTAAGGCATTTGACTGCTAACCAGAAGGCTGACAGTTCAAACCCACCAGTCACTCCTTGGAAGGAAGTCTTGGCAATACTTCCATAGTGATACCACCTCAGAAACCTAAGGAAGAGTCATTATGAGTCAGATTCGACTCGACGGAAGTGAGTACTCTTATTTCAAGGTCACAGATAAAAATTATCAATGACTTAACTTAAATTTGTTAAGTCTGGTTATCTCAGTGTGTCAGAGTATGATACTCTTCAGGTGTTTTGTAGATTTGTAGTTATTCATAAAAGGAGAGAAAGCAGTTTTTAATAACACTTGACCACCTCTTACTCAGGCAAGTTTGCTTCTTCTTCCTCCCATTTTCCTACTTTCTCTCCAACCATCTTACTTTCTAGAACCTGGTATCTTTACATCTGGTTTATTTATGCCTAACACTTTCCATAATACCTTTG